>NC_072477.1:86404109-86704109 GCF_027574615.1 Eptesicus fuscus
ATATAAAACTGTTGGCCCACTAATTTAATAAGATTTGGGGCCAGGCTGAATGGAACAGAAATGTATTTAAATAAATTCTTAGGAATACATCTAACTAAAGCTCGAAAGTAGAGGTAGAAGAAGTATTGTCATTAAATATATTGGGCCTTATGAAATATTAAGTAACTTACTATTCTACTTCAAAGAAATTGAACACAGTCATCTGAGTTCTTACAAAATAATAAGAACCCTTTATGTTTTAATTAGTAATTAAGAAGTTATTAAAGACATATATATGTTAAATATTTAGGTATTATATTACCTTTTCTGATAAAGTGGTATTAGAAGGAAGGGCTTGGTACTCTATTGATATTATGTGTTGGTTACATTACATTACTTTCCTCTAAAATATATGATAGATTTCTTAAATACCTTTTTTTTTGTTTCCTGAATGAAGAGATTGTCATTTGAAGAAAGTGGTCAGAAAACTCTCAGCATTTTTATGTCTATAGTGGGGAGTCTCCGATGAATTTATATGCTTAAGTACTACAGATCAAAATTGTATGTATAAGCTTTTCCCCCTTTTGCTTAACTGCCAAGAAACCTCGAGCCACTGTAATCAGCTCATCTCAGGTGCCTGTTAACATCTAACCCGCGCTCCTGACGGCCTCGCTTGTGTTTTCATCCCTAATTGGGTTCAGTTCTGTAAGCTGTATATATAATATATCCTTTTAGAAGTCAGTAACATACAAACTATATAACTTGAGTAAATCTGAAACATATATTAACTTTAGAAAGGTTCTATGGCTAATTTACAGTTGCCTACAATGATAATGCATGATTGAATTAATGACAATCCTGTAACAGAAAAAACTAATGGCATTTGTTTTGGGCATTTCCTTTAATCATGGGAATTGTAGAGTGAGTTAAGCTTTAGACCTTATGTCTTTATTTTCTTCCACTTTTATGACTCTGAGGTTAAAAAAATTGTTTTTGTTCTGATGAAGAACTGAAAAGTTGTCTTTGCTGCAGTTTTCCTAAAAGTGGAAGTTAATGTTCTAAAATGTATGTGCACATTGCAATTATGTATAGAGCTGAAAAGCATAAAAAGAAAACTATATTAAATTTCAACATACTTGTTATCCTGCATTCCAGTTGACTGTAGAGAACCTTTAGTCATGTGTATCTGTTTTTGATGCCTCTACAGAATAACTGCCCAGCATCCTCTGCCCAACCAATCTGAATGTAGGAAAATCTACAGATATGACGGAATCTACTGTGAATCTACCTACCAGAAGTATGTTGAAATCTTTGTGAGTCTTCCTTCTGACTCGTGCATCAGCGTGTGGTTGCCAGCTATTAAAAAATATCCTTGTATTGAAACCTTATATTTTTCTAATTTAGTCGGGGGGAGGGGGAACAAAAACCGAATAGAATAAAAACAACCAAAAAAATGTGTCTGGAATCCAGACAGGAAAAAAAAAAAAATGTGAATGCTTTTGAAATTCTGGTCTAAGAGTTTTAAAAAATGACTATATTAAAGCTTTTAGGTAAGCTTCTTTTTATTGCAATAAACAAATACTTATATGCAAGAAAATCTCAGCAAAATGCATTGCACAGGTGCTGTGCATCTTAGGGATTTGAAAGGTGTGTTATGTATAAATTAGCTGTCACTTTTTTTCAGTCCTGTAATGGAATGATGAGTTGTAATTTGCATAATCCTTTAAGAAGTCAAATTATACTGTCATGTAGCAGACTTAACATGCTAGCTAAGATTTCAGAGCTTTGCAGCTAATTACTATGTACCTTACAGGACAGTTAAATTGAAGTTGAGTCTTCTGTCTTTGCTGCCATTTGCTTTGTCCATTACTTAACAGAATCTGCACAGCTGGTAACAAGGTGTTGTTACTCTCTGAAGTGAACACTGCTCTGGGGAGGAAAGGCATTTTACTATATCATAGCTTGCCTTGTATTGCTTTTACAAAGAAGAAAGTTTCAGTTTTTTGTTTTGTTTTTAAAAACAATAGTCTAAATTGGCATCTTCTCAAAAAGGATAAAATTTATGCTTTTCACAAAAGTTATGGAATATTAATTGAAGCAACATTAACCTATAATTAATTAATTAAGTTTTCTTATAAAAATGTAAAGTTAAGGTAAACATTATTCCATTGAAGCATTAGTCTTTCTAGCTATACTTTGCAGATATAGTTTGGTGTGTTTTGTCCAAAAACTCTTAACTTCTTTTGCAGTAGAGTTTCATTATTTGAAAAAAATACCCTTTTTCCTTAAAAATTCTTTTTGAATACAAGTTGGTTCATTCACTCCTCCAGTTGCTCACAGGGCATTTTCTTTCATGGTTTCCATTTTATAAACGATCAGGAAATCCTGGAGCCAGTGAAGGTTGCTCTCTGAAATGGGCTGGTATCCCTGAATCTTTGTCACTTATTTGCCTCTCGCTTTATTTCTTCATGTTTTGCTGCTTAGACAGCATCATTCCCTTCATCAGAATCAGTGTAATTATATGCAAAATTATTTCTGATTATTACTTCAAAAATTCTTGTTACCTGTGAGTCATATGTATTGTGGTTATTGGTGGTCAGGTTTCTGTAATTTCTAGTGATTTTGTGGCTTTGTTGTGATTAATGGATACTTTGAAGAAGCCTTTTGTTGTATAAGAAGGGGGTCCTTTAAGGACCATCTTAAATCAGCAGTTGATTATTGACCATTCAAGTAATTGGAGCCCAACGGCCAACTGTTGTTCGTTTGTAATTAAGCCAGTTTCACGTGTCTGAAATTACACTCCGCTTCGAGGCCGAGGTTTGTCTATTTAAGGTCAGGAGCCCGGATGAGGTCACCAGGAATCCAGTCAATGGCAAGGCTTTCCTTGTAACCGTAGGTATCGTCTCCGGGGCTGGCTTTTTAAAGAATTGGTGTTATTTGTAGTCAAGGTAGACACAGTAGGCAGCACAGCTGTGACTGCCAGGCAAAGTCACTAGGGGGATATTCATAACAAGGAAATATTGGCAAATAAATGATGAAGAAGGGGAGGAAATCCCCAAGATGTTAAATTGGAGCACTGTCACTGCGATGATTAATGGTGTTGTGTATTTTAGTGAGGATGCTTATCTGGATTGTCCTGAAACTGTAGTGTACGTTTAATACACCTATAAAAAAAAAGTGGTGCGTGAGCACATGGAGGAGAAAAGGCCATGGGTTCAGGTGTTATTTTCCCGAGTATTTTCTCCAACTAAGTCTTTGGCTTCTGGTTATTAGAAAGCTGGTCTTAATGGATATTGTATACATAAAATATGTTTATTATTAATCAGCATTTACATAGCATTTCCCTGGAGGATTGAAAATGTTTTCTGAAAAAGTTAGGTATCTTTTCAACACTCTTGAGGGGTGAATATTATTAATAGAGAAACGGGAATCACTGAATTTGCCTAGTCATCCTAGGCCAGTGGTCGGCAAACTCATTAGTCCACAGAGCCAAATATCAACAGTACAACGATTGAAATTTCTTTTGAGAGCCGAAAACTGACTTCTGCGCATGGGCCATGAAGTTTCAATCATACTGAATGTGCGCAGCCGCACGTGGTATTTTGTGGAAGAGCCACACTCAAGGGGCCAAAGAGCCGCATGTGGCTCGAGAGCTGCAGTTTGCCGACCACGGTCCTAGGCCAACAGGCAGGCTTGGCCATAGGGCTCTGTGTAGTGTAAAGGGCCGAACTTTCATCAGTAGTTTTTACAGAACTTTTCTGTCAATTTCTGGGGAAGAGGAAGCTGTCATGGACGGCCTTTCAGCTTCCAGTGTCAAGCCGTGAATATCCTGATTCTGAGTAATGAATTCGCTTTTGCCTGGAGGGATCTTTTATCAATGATGGGAGGTTCATATTTGGGCAAGTATTTAACCTTCTTGGGCCTCAGTAAGTACTACTAGACAGGAAGAGATACAAATGAGTTTAGAGGCTATTAGAGCACTGTTTTTTTTTAATTTTGGGGGTCCTAACCAAATAGTGAGATATGAATCCAATTTAGTGGATCAAGTTCAGAATTTTAAAAATGAAATGGAAGAGAATAGAATATTCTCTTATCAGTGCATTGCACTTAGGGCGTGTTTTATCTTGTGAGGCTTCTGTTTTGGTTTTATGCATCCGTGTGTGTACATAAAACTGCACGTATGTGTGTTCACAGGGTGGGTCATGAGGTAAAATGTGTTTTTTACTGTTCTACATCCAAATAAAGATTGAAAGCCACTGTAAAGAGGGTTGAGTAGATAAGCATAATAATATATAGCAGTTATGTCCTATGTGTTCAGGGCACAGTAGCTTATAAAGAAGTGGTCAGCTCTGTGGAAAGGGCTCAGCAATGAAAAGGCTACACTCTCTGGTCTCATATCCAGATGTGCTGGAGCCAATCCGGATGGGCACATTTTTCATCCCTGATCCCTGACTGATGTGAGTAAATTGAAATTGGGGCAGTATTTACACTGTGAAAATTGGAAAATGCTGCAAATCAGGTGCCCTCCCATCTCCAACTGTTTATCTGCTCATTCTTTTCAGCTATAATTCTGTGGCTTAACAATTATTGTGAATTCTCAGATTTTAAAATATTATTTATATTGTGTTTAGATGTTTGGTGAATTATTGAAGTAATTAAATCATTTTAATAATATTGAAAATTTAAAGTACACAGGAATAAAAAAAACCCCTCAGATTAATTATTTCAAAATGTCTATAATTTGACTATAAAATTATGGTAGTTACCCTCATTTCTCAAATATGTGCTTATGACCCGGCCAGTTTAAAATTTCAAATTATAACTGGTGATGCTAAGTTTCTTGGCAAAGGGTAAGGAATAGAGTGTTTCCAAAAACACTAACCACATTGTAAATATTTTACAAATTTCATTGTTTTATGTTAAGCAGTCATCTTGCTAAGTACTGACATTTTTAGGTCCCTCTCCCCATTTTCAGCTGTCTTTATAGTTTGTAATAATATCTCTGGAATTTAGTGAACTCGTCTGTAATATAATGGATTTGATTGGGAGATGCTAAAGTGCTTTCCAGTTGTCAGTTTAATTTTTTTTTCTATTTTCAATATGGAAAGACTGAAAAAAAAAAAAAAAAGAGAAATGACACCCCTCTCCATAGTAACTATGATAACTTTAAACTTGGCTTTTAATGATAGGCAGAAAATATTTGAGTCAGGAAAAGAAACTTTCGTGGACATGAAATAGAATTATAGCAATAAATCCATCGAAAACCACCTGTATTAATATATGGTAGTGAGGAAAGTTTACCAGCTAGGAAGGAGTCAACTGAGATCGGGCCTTTAAAACCTCAGAATTTGTCACCATTCAGACATCTGGTTGGACACTACTGTAGAGGTATTTGAAAAGGAGTGAGCATCCTTAAAGCTGTGTTTAAGAACAGCCATTTCACCAATATTTAGAAAAGATTGACTCTAGAACTTAAATCACTAATATTGAGCATATGCTATGCCATTGCAATGGGCACTGTGGTACCTATTTTTAAAAATGGGTTTAACCCTGGGTTTCTGGTCTCAAAGTGCAGCCAAGATTGGAGGGAGTGTTGTAATTGACTAGAGAGTCAGTCATTACCTTAAAGCAGAAGAGGCCCCAAGCAAAACTGTGAGGTGAATCTTTCCTATATTCTCCATCCCAGCCCCTCTTCCTCTTCTGTGAAATTCCTTCCATCTGGATGCCTGGTTAGTGTTTCGTGCCCAGGGCCTTGTCTCCCTGGGCATTTTTGTCTCTAGCCCTCACTGCAGATCAGGTGTTAACGGATAATGTTAACATTAAGGGTCATTTGCATATTAATACGCAACTCCAAGTGGAAGAATTCCAGGGAAAAAAGGGAGTCTTCTTTAGTAGAATCATTTCTGACACCACAAGGGGCGGGGTGGAGGAATTAACTTGGGGCGTGTGTGAGTGTGTGTGTGTGTGTGTGTGTGTGTGTGTGTGTGTGTGTGTGTGATTATAGTGGGTGATGTCTCCCCACTTGCCTGAAAAAAACAAACCTAGAATGTGGCTGTTCTCCTGCTCAGTACCTTGTTAAGGCTGGCATTGGCCAAGAAGTATGGGCTTGGAAATGGGAACATTCAGGCTTAGAAGAGAGAAGGAATTAAAATGTTCTGGGGATTTGAAGAGAAGAATGAGTGAAGGAAGGAAGGAACTCACCAGTTTTTAATCATCTGTGTTGTGCCAGAGTGCTAACCACATGCACATATTATCCCAATTAAGGAGAACAAGACAAGTGCCTTGTCAGGCAGGCTGTTCGGAGGCTGGGGGATGGGCTAGATGGTCACCCTGCTGAAGGGGAGGGAAAGGTCAAGGAGGCTCCAACAGCAGCAAATTCTTTGGCCGGTTGTTTAATCTGATTGATTGATTGCTATTATACAGTCTTCTCCCCCCTCCGTTAGAATAATTTATGCCATTGTGTTTGGACCAGTAAATAAAGAATTGAAAAAAGAGAAATATACAATGAACTCTTCATAAAGAGCTCTGGTGGAATCTGCATGTTAAACAGACATTGAACTTTTGTAGCAAGAACTGCTTCAAGCTTTTCAACATCCAGATGAATTCTCATTTCCACATCATGCCTTTCAGACCTCTGCCTGGTTTCTGGTGGCTTCTCCTAGTTAATTTTAGCCTCACACTAATGATTTTGCCTGTCAATGACTTGAAGTGGCATAGCTTGGTAATGTGGGTGGCATGAAAGTGTACTATTTAGGGGCAATATCAGACTAGCTTACCAGGTGTATCGGTTAATAATGCAGATTTTGTAATCAAAGAAAACGTGACAATTTCAAGAGAAACATCAAAAATGCTTTATTCAAAGTAATGTCCACTGCTAGCTACACATTTCCCCCATCTTTCAAGTAATTTGTGGACACCGTCCCAATAGAACTTTTCTTGTTTTTGAGGTAAACCATTCAGAGACCCAATTTTCCACTTCTTTGTATGTTTTGAAGTGCTGCTCAGAAAGTGCGTGTGCCATTGATCGGAACAAGTGGTAATCTGAAGGAGCAAGGTCTGGTGAATATGGTGGGTGGGTTAATACTTCCCAGGCAAGATCTTTTAACGTGTCTTTAACTGGTTTTGAAGTGGGTGATGGTGCGTTATCATGAAGCAAAATTACTTTGCCATATCTTCTGGCACATTCTGGTTGTTTTACAATCAAAGTGTGATTCAAATTGATTATTTGTTGTTGGTAGCGATCAGTATTAATGGTTTCACTTGGTTTTAGAAGCTCATAATACACCACACCTTCCTGATCCCACCAAACGCAGAACATTGTCTTCTTTCTGAAGCGATTTGGCCTTGCAGTCGATGTTGATGGTTGACCTGAATCAACCCATGATTTTATGCATTTGGGATTCACAAAATAAATCCACTTTTCATCGCCAGTCACAATTCGATGCAAAAAAGACTTTCGTGCTGCTGAAGCAACATTTTACTGATGACTTTTCGGTTTTCCATTTGTCTTTCGTTCAGTTGATGTGGCACCCATTTTCCTTCCTTTAAAATCTTTCACATTGCTTGTAAAGGATCATAAATTGTTTGCTGAACAACGTTTAAGCTTTCTACAAGTTGTTTTTAGTTTGACACGCATCTTCTTCCAATAATGTTTGTAATTATTGGTCTTCAAACTGAGAGGTTTTCGGAGGGGAAGAGTGTGGCACAAACAGCATGTTAGAGAATCCCTCTGGGGGTAAATTTGACCTGACACAGGAAACCTGACCATGGCCTTAGTTTCTCCTTTATTTAGAAACTCATTTAGTGTGCTTTAAATGAAAGAATCTGCAATCATGCTGTTTTGTAGTGTGGAGTTATTTTTGATTCATAGATATCTTGGAGGCCTCTCCCAATCGGAAGTCCAGTTCAGGACCTGTCTGCAGTCATCGCTTTTCCTGGCTGGAGGTGCTCCATGGGGCTTTCTTCTCACTGACCACTTGTAATTCAAGATAAATGCATGCCAGAGAGGGAAAACGGACAGCACAGGAGGCATGATTTAATGTGGAAGAATAGTAATTGGCTTCACCAGAGTGTATATTTTCATTATGAGAGAAGTATCTGCCTAGATTAAAAAAAAAAAAATTGGTTAGTGACTTACCTGTAGTGTGTATGAGAACTGAAGAAACTTGAGAGCAGAAAGTAAAGGTCAAGGTGAGAGGAACAGGGTGACAACGGACCTTTTGTAGGCATGCTGTTGAAACAGGGTTCAAAATCGCTAACGGGTGGCAGAGAGACTAATGTGCTTATGCCAGATTTGAAAAATAATACAGCAAACTTATAGTGTTCATAAACTATGGTTTTTATAATTTCTCCCCTTAAGAACAGTTTGGTCAGGGTGTGAGTGTGTACATGTGTCTTGAATGAATTTTGACCTTAGCTTATGTGTGAGAGTGGGAGAATTATGCTTTAGTCTCTGACTGTGAGCAACCTATTTTGAGAGATTTTCAAGTCCACACAATAGTTTGAAATCATTGCTAGAGAAGGTTAAACCTTCTGGAAACAGACCCGAGTTTGATCCCAATTCTACAGTTCTCTATTTGATGTGGGGCAGTGGTTAAGATACTTAACTATTTCAGCTTCTGTTTTCTCACCTCTGAATAGTCATTTTTGAGGATCAACGTGATGATGAAGATGATAATGACTAGCATTACTAATCTTTTACCAAATACTGCTGGCAGGTAGTGGGCTAATGGCTCAACATACTTTAAAAAATCCTTATAATAAACTTATGCCACGAGTATGATCATTACCACCATTTCCAGGTAGCAGAGCCTCACAGAGCTGAAGTAGCTCACTCAGAGCTGAAAAGGTAGGATATGGTGAAAAGCAGCAGGAAGCTATATGGGTAGCTTCTGGATAGAAACCATGTTCTGCCGAGATTTCCTTTCTTACATGACACATTTTTCTCTGATGTAGTTTGTATCTCTTTTCTGAATTTTTACCACTTTCTTGTTGGGGAATTTTAATTCTTTTGTTTGCATTTACATTTCCCCCAGCAAGTACTAGTGATATACCGTCAGTGGCATTAGTGACAAGATTTTCAGCATAAAAATCCTTCCTTACCACCTTCATAATTTCTGATTAGGTAACCCATGATTTAAGCGTGGAAATAATTTTGAAAGTTATAGGATGAATTTAGCGATAAGAAGGGTAGTGGGCTAAAGAAAAATAGGTGCTTTTTTTTTTTTTTTTAGGTCAGAATATGTATATGTATGAGACGTAAGTGTTAAGTGATTAGATGGAATTTTCTGGCTGCTTTACAAACTCATTCTTTCACATGCCACGTCTGCTGTGTCATTCTCTAGGTTGCTTAAAAGGAGAACTCTATTTACTGTGTTCAGCTTTGAGATGTTTTGATCTGGTTCTCAAAGCAGAGAGAGGTCTGGGTCCTGTGAGGATTTTGGTTCAGTGACCAGCCTGTAAGGGAAGCATTCCTGAGTGATTTTCCATTGGCAAACTCAAAACCTTTGTGATTCACACATCAGTGTGAGGATTCTTTGGAATGGAGTGCCTGAGATTTATGTGATTAAATAGTCCATCATTGCATCTTATTTAAAACCCAATTTCCCTTCCCCTCCCTCAGCTCAGTTATCAAGGATCCCTGCAGTCAATACTAAATGCAATAGTATTTGTATATTTGATTCCATATACAGCCTCACTCTTTGCTCTTTCTCGCTGGGTATCAGTGAGGAGAGGCCTGTTTCTCACTAGCAGTGTTCATTGCTTGCATTTCAGGCAACATAAGCTTCCATAACAGCATTGTTTTCTTGACTACTCCCTGTCAAGGGTGCTCAGAGTGAATCACAGCCAATTGCATGCCTTGGTCTTAAAACTAGGAGGTGCATAGTTTTTTTTTGATGATTCTTCTATTTCTCTCCAACGTCACTAACAAAACTATTTTAGGAGTGAAATCGAGTTAGCATGGCTCTGTCAGGCACAACGCCGCCTGTCCTGTGTGTTTTAGATACCGGCTGGATCTCCTGGTGGAGACCCATTTACAGGGAAGCAGCATCCTTTTCTCAGGCGTGCCTAACTGTTGGAAGGCCTGTGCAGGGGTGGGGAACGTCTGGCCGATGGGCCGTGTAAGGCCCGGGAAATCATTTGGTCTGGTCCTACCAAGGCATTAGGGGTGAGTTAATTGTTTGACCAAATACAGCAGGCTAATTTTTAAGTTGATAATTTTGTATGGCCCGCGAATGATGTTATAAATATCCAAGTGGCCCTTGGCAGAAAAAAGGCTCCCCACCCCTGCAGTGTGAGAGGATAAGCAGCAGCTCTGATCCTCATTCCCTGGAGAAATCCATCAGGTGTTCTAGGTCTTGAATTAATGTCGGTGAAAGCAGTGGGAGTCATGTCACTAGGTTTTTCGAAGGAGAGATTCTGAGGTCTTCTAAAACTGACGACCAATAAATTCATTTGATAGGAAGGTGGTTTACGCTCTTTTCTGAATGCTGCTTGACCAGAACTAGTAACAATTTATACCGGGATGGTAGGAGTAAAAAATGCTGATTTTTTTTTTTTTAAGGAAAAAATTTACCATGGTATTTGTGCAATTCCTCGGGGAAGGGAAGAGTAGAAAACTATACTTATGAGCCAGAAGATTTTAAGTAAAGTATATTTTTACAGGGATCTAGTGGCAAGTTTGGTTCCCTTGCACAACAGATACCTCTTTTGGGTCTGTTCAGGAGAAGTTTGCAGGACACAAATGATTGCTGAGGTACAGAGTGTTCTCAAAATGTGAGGCTCTGAGATACAGACAGAAGAGAATGAATACAGCTACGTTTATTCTGCCATCAAAAGGAAATACTCATTGATGCCAAAGCCTTTCATTGTGAGGCTAAATTGGTCCTTCTGGGGACAACAGAAGTTTTAACTCTTGACAGTGCTTTTCATTTCAGCTTCACCATTCCTGCATCTGTGGTGGCTGGTTTTCCTTATGCAGAAATATAGATGAGGCTGAAATAGATTTTAGTAATTGATGAGGCTATGTCAGAAGGGAAGGAAGCAGCATGTTGCAACTATGGTGTTCTGTGGTTTCCAGGCATTGTTGTAATTGACCAAAACAACCATGTTTGAAGTAGGTAGGTTATAAACTCATTTTGCACTCAAGAAAAGGAAGGCTCAGAGAGGTTGCTCACTGTACCCAGTTTACACAGTTTGATCTCTTGACTCTTTATCGCAGACAAATCCAGGTTAGTCTGGCCCAGCAGTTCTTCCCCTTTCAACCTGATGACAGAAAAACATCCGTCCTCTGCTCAAGCATAGTAGACTGAAATCAAACAATCCAATTTAAAAATGGGCAAAGGACCAAAATAGACACTTCTCCAAAGAAGACATACAGAAGGCCAACAGACATAGGAAAAAATGTTCAAAGTCACTAATCATCAGAGAGCTGCAAAATAAAACAACAATGAGGTACCAGCTCACTCTTGTCAGAATGGCTACCATCAACATATCAACAAACAACAAGTGCTAGTGAGGATGTGGAGAAAAGAGAACCCTACTGCACTGCTGGTGGGAATGCAGACCAGAGCAGCCATTCTGGAAAAATAGTATGGAGTTTTCCTTAAAAAATTAAAAATGGAACTGCCATTTGACCCCCTTCTAGGAATATATCCTAAGAATTCCAAAACACCAATCAGATAAAATATATGCACCCTTATGTCCATAGCAGCACTACTTATAATAGCTAAAATCTGGAAACAGTCCAGTGCCCATCAGTAGATGAGTGGATAAGAAAGCTGTGGTATGTTTTCACAGTGGAATACTATGCAGCCATAAAAAGACGGATATCTTACCTTTTGAGACAGCACAGATGAGCTGGAGATTATTCTGTTAAGTGAAATAAGCCTGTCAGAGAAAGGTAAGTATCACATGATCTCACTAATATATGGAATCTAATGAACAAAATAGATCCAGAGACATAGAAGCATGGAACAGACTAACAAATCTCAGAGGGAAGGTGGCGGGTGGGGTGGGATGGGATTAACCAAAGAATTTATATGCATATATGCATAACCCATGGACACAGACAATAGTGTGGTGAAGGCCTGGGGGCACATGGGGGGGGTCAATGAGGGTATATAAGGGGACATCTGTGATACTTTCACCAGTAAAGATAAATTAAAAAAAAAAAAAAGAAAAGACCATAAGGAACTTAAAGCCTTACCTGTAGAGGGAAGTTTCTTGTATTTGAACATTAGTCATTCAGTGCAAATCAGTGTATTCTCCAGTATGGGGGCAATTAGGTCTCCCCTTTGGGAATTTCACCTGATATTACACTAAAGTTATCTCACAAAAATGGATGAATCCCACATTTTTATCTCAAGATCTGCCTCTTTCCAAACTCAGGTTTTATATTCCTAGAGTACTTAACATTGGTACTTCTGATCCATTTTACTCAACCTTAACATGCAAATGACCAAGAAATTTGTAGGCACTTCCATGGGCATTGCCAATTAATCCTCAAAGCAACCCACTCAATTGGTTTTTATCTTCATTTTACATGGAAAAAACCACCAACCAACCAACCAACCAACCAAAGAGATGAAGTGATTTGATGAACTTCACACAGCTGTGGTGTGACATGGTATGATCCTGTCTGCAAAGTGAGACCTTGATCTCCTGGTCTCTGACTCTCTCCAGGACAGAGCAGCCCCTCTCCCCCAATAGAACCTCACAGCCTTCAGCCATAACCCAAACAGAACTTCATATCTTCCTTAGGATGATGCTCTCCTGCCCTGTACTTCCTTTGCTTTATCTTAATCTTTCTAGTCATTCAGGCATACTCTTGGAATCTTCTTCCATTCTGCTTCCCTCTTGTCTCAAATAGCCTGTTTGTAGAATGATTTCTTTTAAAAATACTTCTCTTCTGTTTCCATGTCTCTAAACTGTTATTTCATGTCTAGATTGTTGTAGTCTTAGTCTTATCTCCTATCTCATTCAGTTTGATTACATTAAATAAACTCTTGAGTCCTACCATATACAAAGTACTATGCAAGAGAATGCAAAGCTTTTTATTTCTGGGCTACCTTATAAATAGTTACCAGATTAAAATACTGTTTCTAATGTATTTCCTTGCTCAAAATCATTGACTTCATTCGCACTGCATGGTTTCTGTAATATTGCCTTAGTGTTTAAAAGTCACCTTCCTTGCTCTAGTTGGTCTTTCATACTCCCCTTCTCCCTCAAGAAATTTTTCAGCACGAGCTCTCTGCTCTTCTCCCAGAAACATGTTCAGTAACACTTGGTAGGCAAAATACATGTACTGACTCTGTGCCTTTGTTCCATCCACAGTGGTTTCAACACTTTCATCAGGTATCTTCTATAACCAGGAACTATGTTCTAGTGAACAAAGGCGAAAAACTCTGCCTTTAAAGTGAGATGACATTAGAAACAGGCAGTAAACAACGAACATTAAAAACCAAGTAAATCATATATTCTGTTAGAGAGTGGTTAGAGGGAAGTTTAAGAAGGAATTGGTAGTGCTGGGTAAAGATGTGTCAGCTATGGATGCCAATAGGTGAGGTCCCATTTTAAAGGATAGAATTTGAGCCAAGACTACAGAAGTGAAGGAGTGAGGCTTCCGGAGAGCCAGGAGGAAAATATTCCAGGCGGAGCAAAGAGTTGCTGCAAAGGCTCTGAAGCTGAAGAGTTCAGATGTGTGTGAGGGCTACAGGGAGGCCAATCTGAATGAGCAAGGAGGGCAGTAGCAGGAGACAGGTCAGGGAGGTAATAGGGAGCCAGCACACAGGCCTTCTACCTGAAATGAGGCCGTGGAAGGATTTTGACTTAAGTAACTTACTTTTTAGAGTTAGTCTGGCTGCGAGCTGAGTATACATATGCTTCAGGGGGACGCGGGTGGAAGAAGGGAGACTAGCTTGGAGAATGCTACCATAATCAAGGTGGCTCAGACCATAGTGTAGAAGTGGAAGTGGTGAGAAGAATTTGGGTTCTGATGTTGTCTGAGGAAAGATCCAACAGGATTTCCTGATGGAGTGGATTGAGGGGGGATATAAAAAAGAGAGAGGGAAGTCGATAGTGAATCCAAGATTGAATCCTAATGCATCATTTACTCTGTATCACATGTGTGGTGGCACTCAGTGATATATATGCAAATAAACACCTTTTAGGAACTAATAAACTGAGAGGTGAGACATGATATAAACTTGCAAAGTTTAAAGGATAAAAGTCTGTTTGTGCATGTGTGTATAATATATTCTCAATAAGATTGCAAGTGCCTTAGAGATATTTGTGTATGCCACAGAGCTTCTTAATGTAGTATTAAAGGCAAATTATTGTCTTATTTAGTAGTGCTGAATGGAGTTAGAGGCAACTTTAATGTAGTGGATAAGTGCACAGACTCTGATGGAAACTGATGTATTCAAATCCTAGTTTCATTATTTATTTGCTGGGTAATCTTGAACAAGTTATATAAGCTATCTGTTCCCCATTCTCATTTGTGAAATGATAATATTCTCATAGGGTTTACTATAGTTGAGTAAATGAACTGATAATATGTAAAGTACTAGAAAAATGCTTGGTCCATCGTAAATGCTCAAATAGTGTTTACCATTCTTAAGTAAATTTTAGGAAAAATCAGTTAAAAGAGTGGCTTTCCTCCCTTAAAATCCATGTTTAAAACCTGCCAAGTTGCATGGATAATGTGAATAATATAATCTATAGTAAGCATTGCTTTCGGCTGATGGTTAAAAAATAAACATCAGAGAATTGTATTATGATCAGCCTGATTAGCTGTCTGTCTTTAGGGGTGGACAAGAGGCTGGTCAGCATCCCTCTGGGTACATTTGATAGACAGACTGGCAAACAGCATTTAAATACCTAACATAGAAAAAAACAATGTTTTCTTATTATTTTTTTAGCTTAAAATGTTGAATGTGTATTAAAATGAGAAAAATAATTTTCAGGATAGATATGACTTTCTTAGAACATAAAAGCACGGAGATCACATCAAGAAGAGAATGTTATTTTTTTGCCCAAATACAGGAAATTACTATTTTTCCCTCCATGTTTATATTTTGATACCTAATATCTCCCTCCTCCCCATTATGGGATGGTTTTTCCTTTCATCTCTCTTATTATCAGCAACTAATTTGGCCTCCAAATCCAGGAAGGAGCAGTGTGTGGCAGCTATGGAGCTCATCAGATGTCTTTAGTGTCAGAGGTGGTTTGAAGAGTAGCCTAATTCTGCTTTCATTGTGTCTGGTACTTCAGCAAGGCCCTCAGATTCTGTTTGAGTTCGGTGTACCTGATCCCATTCTATACATCCGAAGTGGCGATGCAGACAGTAGCTGTCAATGAATAACAGGTAAATATTGAACAGGGAAGCCCTTTTGATTAACTTTGTGGATCATTATTTGAAAGTAGTTTGCAGTCAGACCAGCTACATCACTCATGATCATAGCACATGGCATGGGGGTCAGAGCATCAAGCTTCTGGTCAGAAAGCTGCACTTGCATTCTTTGTTCCGTATCTGGTCCTGCATTCATGCAGTGTGGGATTAGTTACAAGTAACCAATGAGCAAATGTGATGACTAGCACAATAGGAATGCAAGTTCTTTTAGAGGATAAAGCACAAGGAATGCTCAAGAGGGACTTGGTGCTATGTGGAAACAAATGAATTAAAGCATATCCTATATAATAATCCTATATAATAAAACTCTAATTTGCAAATTGACCAAACGGCAGACTGACCGGAGGAACCACCGGTTGCTATGACACTCACTGACCACCAGGGGGCAGACACTCAATGCAGGAGCTGCCCCCTGGTGATCAGTGCGCTCCCACAGGGGGGGGGGGTGCCGCTCAACCAGAAGCCAGGCTCAAGGCTGGTGAGCACAGTGGCAGTGGCAGTGGCAGGAGCCGCTCCTGCCTCCAGGCAGCGCTAAGGAGCGGCGAGCAGGCGGGCGGTAAGGAGTGAGGGGTCCTGGACTGTGAGCCGGCAGTCGGACATCCCCCGAGGGGTCCCGGACTGCGAGAGGGTGCAGGCCAGGCTGAGGGATCCCCCTCCCCAGCGAACAAATTTGGATTAGTGTAACAGTATGGGTGCTTTTTTATATCCAGATTCAGAAATCTTTTTCTAATATGAAAATGTAGACAGACAGGGAAGACTGAAATGAATATTTGGTCTTACTAATGTGTGCTGAAAAGAAGTAATTTCAGCATCTATTCACTTCCGTGGATTTAGTCTCTCCCACCTAATGGGCACAAGTTGCCCCCATGATACATTTACCCAGAAGGTTGTTCTATCATCAATGTGCTGTTTATTGATTCAGATCCAACCATTTTACCTCATGGTAAATTAATGTTTTATTGTTATTTGGAACAACACCATTGTCATTACTAATATTTTTGAGCTTCCATCAAATGATATGAATGGACCTTGGTAAAGAGACAGACGGGATTGAGTAGAAAAGATAGCTTTTGGCTCTCAAGAAACATTTCTAGGTCAACTCTTACATGGTCCTAAAGAGATCCGATAAATCATGATTAGGTTGTTCAGGCATCTTTAGGAGAGACCCAAGTCAGTGTTCAAATAGGCAATTCCAAAATGTTTTCATAAGGCTAATGTTTTACAGTACATAGTTAAGTTGTCTTTTAATCATTTTGAGATATAGAAATATTCAGAAAACCAAGTGCAATAATTAAGATTATTAAAACAACCAATAACAGCAATGTAAATCTACCATCTTATCCTCATCTAGAGCAACAGTTAAAATGTAGACATTTTATGACATTTTTAAATGGGTAATTACAACATTTTAAATTTACTTAATTAGATGGATTAATGCCATTGTTACTTGCTGTTTAACATTTATGAAGCTCGAAAGTGACAGAATCTATATAAAGAATATTGAATGGAGTCTTAATTTTATGTGTCATGTAGTGTTAAGCCCATATAACCAAGTCAAAATAACATCTGAAAAATAAAAAAAAGATTATTCTGAAAATTATGTCAATAAGAAGTACAATATAAAGTGGTTATGCTAACTAGAACTGGAAACTTAGGCTAATATATTTCTGAGGAGGAGATTCTATGTTGGTATCTTTTTAAAAATGTGTTTTAATTTGATTTTAAATAAACAGTGGAAATTATTAATATTCTTGCTCTTTAATTGTAATATTCTAGAATAATTGATGGGAACACCATCCCCACCACCCCAAAAGGGAAAGGATTTAAAATTTCACTTAGAAAGTCACTTCAATTATACAAGTTTTATTTATAAATTAATGTATTAGAAATCACTGTATTAATTTTAAAATTTAGTAAGCCTGTATTATGCAGGAGACACAATAAATTGAAAATAGAATTTATCAAATATGAAATGTCTTTACAATAGAAATACACTGAATCATGTCATTTAAAGCATGGACTACTGTGCTTGTCTTTCGCCAGGTGACCCAGGATCTAATTTGGAACATGTGTTAGGTGCTCCCATTCTAACCCACACCATACAACTAGAACATAATTTGACATAAATCTTTGTTTAGAACTGAAGTAGCAGGAATTTCTGTGGGTCACGATGGAATTGGCAAGACTGTGTGGAAATATGTGCACATGGCATGGTACCCAGCAGAGCCAGAACTTTTTTGGTTTTCTTCAAATGATAGTTTGTGAATTCAACATCTAATGGGACAGGAACCTTGGCACATAATATGTTTTGTATAGACGTATTTTACCCATATAATTGTTGTTTTAGTTATAAAAAACATTAAAGGATATATACATAAAATAAAAATATATGTATTTCAATGTTTAAAATTTCCTAATAATTTATCCAACCTAAAAGGAGTTTTATGTTATATTTATACTACAACAGAAAATATAATGCATTAGACAAGGATTGTTTAAATGATGGTGACATCATTGCTGGCTTTTACTATTCCAATTTAATTACTAGACAACTTGGTGATGTTTTATTTGGAGAAATGCAGTATATTGGGGGAGGATGTGGTAGTTTTGCAAGTTTTTTGGCTCCATTCAGAAAGAAGTATTCATTTGTCAAGGAAATACTTATCATTTGTGAGAAACCATAGACATTCCTCAATCTCAAGGAAGTTTCAGGCCAGCAAGGGAAGTAAGATATATTATAATTAATTGATATAATAAATATTTATTGAATACCTATTAAGTCTCAGACATTGTCCTAGCTCCTAGGTATTCAGTGACAAATAGGACATCCAGAGTCCCTAGAGCATGGAGTTTATACTTGATTGAGGAGGGCAGAATATTTGTAGATACATATATGAACAAAAAAGTAGTGCTCTATAGTATGAAGGAAATTAAGTCAGGGCAAGGGGCTTGAGCATGACAAGTGCCTTAGTTATAAGACAGGGCATGCTAAGGGCCTTAAGAATGGCAAGAGTCCCTTAGTTCTCTGTGATCCAGAAGAACAAGATCATGTGTGGCTGTGGGGAATTGGCAAACTCTTCCTGGGGAAAGTGGGACTTAAGCTGGATGGGAATGAATAAGCCCTGCTTGTACATGACAGAGGATGGAAACAAGTGTTTGTATTTAAGGCTGATTAGAAATAAGAAGAGGTAAGATTGATGGGACCTTGAAGAAGAACACAGGGATTTGGATTTGGCATTTTATATGGTTTCAAAGTTTGGGCTGAGGAATAGTGGAGTATGTGGGATTTTTCTAGCCTCTGTTTGCATGGAGTGGATATGTTATGAGAGTGTTATAACACTCAATAAGTGAGAAGACTGTATAAGTTTTCTATGTGCACAAGCATTGACTATTTCAAGATTTCTTGAAGTGCTATTATGTGAACATGGGGTTGAGTAGAGGGATCATGTGATCCCCAGACTCATGAAAGTGACTTGCGGACTGGAAAGTTTGAGAATCACTACTGTAGTGATTCTCAGTCCAGTATGCTAGCTGTGGTTTGCATGATTGCCTGCATTCTTCAACAGGATTCAATCATGAAATACTTTTAAAAATGATATGTATTGGCAGAGCTCAAGAACGCATGAGAGCCCTAACTGGTGTGGCTCAGTGGATAGAGCATTGGCCTGCGGACTGAAGGGTCCCAGGTTTGATTCCAGTCAAGGGCATGTACCTTGGTTGCGGGCACATCCCCAGTGGAGGGTGTGCAGGAGGCAGCTGATCAATGTTTCTCTTTCATTGATGTTTCTAACTCTCTATCCCTTCCTCTCTGTAAAAAATCAATAAAATATATATATTTTTAAAAAGACCGCATGAGATACAAAATGTAGGGCATAAATAGAGCTAAAAATGGTCATAGATGGGTTAATTATAAGAAATGGCCCCCATGTAATTAATATATTACTATATAAGAAACAAATACATGTTAACATTGTGGGGCAGGGATGGGTCACATAAACTAGTGATCAACAAATAGTGACCTTCAGCTCTGTTTGTTAGTAAATGCTGCCTGTGAATCAAGGTGCCAATCAAGTGTAACATGTGCATGTTGCATGTGATGGTGCAGGAATGACGGGGCATCATTTCTTAAAGGTAGATCACTGCCTGAGAACAACAATGTAGATATGTGTTTGCTAATAGCAGAACCAACTTGTGGAATGAGTAGTCATTTTTGATAGCCACCATTTTGAGCGGGACTTGCCATAACATTGTTTCCATTTGTTTATTATGAACTCTAAGATTCATACCCTTATTAAGTTAATTCCTACCTTCATCTAGACAAATAATAGAGAAGGAAAATATCCCATTTTAATTATAATTTTCTTAGAATTTGTAATTGAAGTGTTGTATTTTATTTTCTGCCTCCATATATAGGCCTCTCTACAGAGACATTCCATTATGTAAGATGGTTTGCACCTTTTAATTTACAGAATTTACAGGGCACATTAATTATTGAAACACAGTGTCCCAGGGCTAACCCAGTTTTTGTAGGGATTCTGTCTTAACTCTTTTAAGGTTTCATGTAGTTATCGCTACAAATGATGTTTGAGTTCTAAAACAATATTGAGCTGCCAGAATCTTCATAAAGTCCTACATTTTCATCAAGGTAGATGAATTTAAAGAACATTAGAAAGAGTATCCTGAAAGGGAAGATGACTCTATTATTGGCAGTATCTTAAGTATCTTAGCTTGTATCATTTTAAAACATTTTAATTCCTTGTTTTGAAATCATATTTTCTTAATTTCATAGATATTATTATAGGTATATCATTGAAGCTCTTCATGACCTTCATTAATTTCTAAGGTATGTCCTATACTTGCTATCTCTTTTCTCTTCTTTTCTCATGAAACTGACATTACCATAGTGCATGACGCCAAATTCTTAGTTGAGTTTGCACAGTCTCTTTGGTCCACCTGCCAGTCATTGCAGGAACACATTTTATAGAAGCTTCTATTAGTCAACAGAAACACTTAGAAAGCTGCATCATGTATGCTAAGTATTGGCCACTGGGCTGTCATAAAGTGGAGAACCTACAACTATACACTGAGTGGCCAGATTATTATGATCTCTGAATGCATAATAATCTGGCCACTCAGTGTATATCCTATTTAATAAAAGGTAATATGCAAATTGTCCCCTCGACCAGGAGTTCAACCAGCAGGTAGGCTGGCCAACTGCCCATGTCCCCTCCCCCTGGCCAGGCTGGCTGGACCCCACCCATGCACGAATTCATGCACCGGGCCTCTAATATATATATACTGAGTGGCCAGATTATTATGCATTCAGAGATCATAATAATCTGGCCACTCAGTGTATAAGTTAATTTCACTTTTCTGAAATATTTGTTTAGGGAGGCAGTGATATAATGAATGTTAATAAATAACTTTACAACTTAGTAAATGTTTAATACACTGTATTTACAGAGTTCATAAGCATCTGTATTTTATTTAACTTCTAACATTTTAAGATTTAGTTTTGTATTTTGTTAATTCGTGGAATCAGATTGAATTACATTAAAAAATTAAACTTAAAAATTTTTTAAATATATTTTTATTGATTTCAGAGAGGAAGGGAGAGGGAAAGAGATAGAAACATCAATGATGAGAGAGAATCATTGATTGGCTGCCTCCTGCACACCTCCTACTGGGGATCAAGCCCACAATCCGGGCATGTACCCCTGACTGGAATCGAACCTGGGATCCTTCAGTCCTCAGTCTGAAGCTCTATTCATTGAGCCAACCAGCTAGGGCTTAAATTCAAATTTCAAATCATTCACAATTTTATGCCTATTTATATCATAATATATATTGGTCTTTAAAATTCCCTGCTAATGAAACAAGCAGACAATTCTGGAAACAATATGCATTTTTACATTTTCTGTACTTCCCATCAGACTTGAAATATCATTAAGAGGGAAAATCCATTCTGTTGTTCTATCATTATTTCTTCCATTCCTCCCCAAAACCTAAAAATACGGGCCTAGGTCTTCTAATATCAGACAATTTATAACAAACAGAGGTTGATTAGCAAAAACAAGGCCTCCCATCCTGAGAAAAAGGTACAGGAGAACTGCAGGATTGCGCAGAGCATGGCACAGGGAATCCTGTTTGGAACGTGCAGAGCTAAGTGGTGCAAAGCCACCTGGAGCCCTCGAGCTGGGGAATTTTGTTTGCCCGTAGACACCACGGCACCAATTACATACAGAAGCGTGTAGACTTCTTGTTAGTTGATAAATGGAGATGGAATCATTTACTAGGTTATTTTCTGGTGTTTGTTAACAATATTTACCTTCTTAAATTGATTCAGCGTAATCCTTACCGCAGCTTTCTTTCATTTCTGGGAGACATATAGATAATGTGGTAGTTTTATAAAGCCTTACATGGCACCGAAAAACTGATTTTTGCCTTAGCTCAACAGAGCAGCAAGATTATATTAGCATAGACTTTGGAACATTTGAGTTCCCATAGGGTACAGTGTGTGGCTGATATGACACGACTTGCCTTCAACAGTTGTTTTAACAAGATATTCTTCATATGCAATATACTGAGCTGACAGGCATAACTGAATAATGTTAGCAAGAAACACTGTTGGCAAAATTCTTGACTTTCATCTTTATCTGATTAATCCAAAGCAATATGTTACTTACAAAAAATATTTTCAACTGAATATACATGCCAGATACTTATTTTTAAAATGTCTGTAACTTTACAAGAACACTTTTTAAGTGTGTGATACATTTTTTTTTTCTCTGCAAGAGTTTTTCTACATTCATTTCAAAGCACACACAGAAAGATGTCCAGGACTTTGGATGCCTGATATAAAGAGGCTTGATGTGACTTATTCATCAAGCCTATTCATGTGGTAACGATGCATTGAGTACCTACCAGGTGCCAGGCACTGGGGGATACAATAGTGGATAAAATAGGAAAAGGTATGGGCCCCTATGGTATTTACATTCATGTGGGGTTAGCAGGCAGTAAGCAAATGGATCCATTGGAGGGTATATATAAAGGGGATTCAGACTGTGGAGGTGGCTATAGCAGGAAAGTGGGCTAAGGCGACCCAGAGATGGGGTGGGATTTGCAGCTTTAAATGAGGTGGCCATTTGTGGCCTCACTAAGAAGTTGACGACTGAACGAAGTTCCTAAGGAGATGCCAGAGACAGTTCTGCATCTCCCCTTGATTCATCATCTGGAAGTGCGTTAGTCCCGGCAGCGGATTGCACTGCTCATTGTCTCCAAGGAGGTTCCGTTCTGTGCCCTGTATATGAATGCTCTCTCTGCTGCCTTACATCCTATTTTATATCATTTTACTTTTTTTGGGGAAAAAGTAAATATGTAGTCTACAGAACATTGAGCTTATTGGTTGAAAGCCGCTGTGAATTTTATTTAAGAAAACATAAATCAGGCTTCCATAAATATTCCAAATTGTACCTTAACAAGAAAGTTTTGTCAATGTTTAAAAGTGAAAAAGAAACCTTTTCCACTCTAAAAATGGTATTTTTACTAATTTACTAATTAACACTTTTCTTCTACTTAGCGCTTGCAAGACTTGATTTAATTACAGTTTATAGTACCTTAAGTAGTGTTTTAGAGTGAGTCAGTGTTGCTTTGCTTAAAACATTGCAGATTTTTTTCCCCTTTTGGCTTCAGTTTATATGAAATATATCTTTTACTTTTACTGCCAGAATCCTCATTGAAAATACATGTAGTACTGTTACTTGGATGATGGAACTGTGACTAATCAGAGAAATATTAGATGTACATTTGCTTCATAATCCCAAGGGAAGAGTTAATTGAGCAATTTTTCCTTAGTAATATGCAGGTAGTTTTTATTTGGCTCCAGGCTTAGAAATAAAGTGAATTCTCCTGTCTGTTCTGAGTTTGAAGACTGCATTTGAATTGGCTCCCAAAATATTGTGATGATCCGTTCTCTGGAGAGGTGCCTGCATTGCTCTCTGTGCAATCGTTAATCAGTCGATTTAGAATCACTGGGAAAAGCACATACTCATGTCCGCCCAAAACTTAGAACCATGTGAACTATAGATTTCTAAAAATCATAGAAAGTCAGATACAGATTAAGAAGGACATAGCAAAACTGTAATATTTTTATCAGAGAATTTTTCTCTATGAATGAAATAGCCTTAGAGTAACACAAGTGATATAATATTAGGTCTACTTGTATTTAAGGCGGGCTAGAAAGAAATTCTTGGAGAGCAAAATGTTATTTCCCAGCATTGCTTTGTTACTGGTAGAAGTCACATGAAAATAGGGAGAAAGAGTTTTTTGACACGAATGGGCAGTGTCACATTTCTCATGTTGCTTAAACCAGTAAAATTTTGGGATATTACTTTAGAATAAGGATTTCTCTTACAGAGTTAATTAGATTTAATGTCAGAAAATAATTGGGAATTACTTAAATCAATATTTCTAGCAAATTGCATGAGACCTCTAGAATTATATTGCCACATGTAATGGCCTAACTGCTGTGTTGCTGGCACTATCTGCCTTGTCTGTGAGTCTTACACCCAGTTTGCCTGAGCCCGTAATTGTGCAGGCACATCCAGACACAGAGTACTCGGAGACGGTCCACATTGCCTTCTTCGGCACCCGTTGTGGGGTTATTGGCAGTACCGTCCTTCCCTGGAGGGGGAAATAGTTATTTATACAGAAAATCCTTTCATTTGATTGCCATGTTTTCATCCAGAGTAGAATGAAGTCAATGTACACACACCTCATAGATACATATATTTTCAAGGTTCACTACCTTGAATCCTGAATTGTGCTTTTTCTCAAATTGATTCTTCTTATGTGTATAGTCCCATTGAGCAATAAAGATTTAAATTTAAAAAAATGTTTCTCATCCTCTTGAATGTTACATTTTGTGTTGCTGGGGAGGCAAGGTTTATATATGATTAGCGTTTTGAACTAGGCACATAGTTCAATGTAATATTTTCGATGAATAAAGAAAGACCCCAATACATTGTAACGACACGTAGTTGGGAAATAAGTAATAGCAGATAAGGGAGTAAGTACGTAATGGAGTGCTACAACGAGCCTTACCACTGATCAGAACAGTGAAGTTCAGAGAAGAGTAAAATCAGTGAAAATTGGAGAAAGTCTCTATAGAAGACCTCAGAGGCTCTGGGATCTGGGGCAAACATTTGAGATGAGAGAGCCACATGAACAAACACTTTGAGGTAAAACTGGGCGTAGTGTGGTGACATTCCAACATGGAAAGAAGGCAGCATGGGAGGCTGTTGCGTGGGAAGTGAGTGACATCCCAGGAAAAGCTTGCAGGATCTGAAAGAAGAGCCTGCATGCAGGGAGCCCATCAGGAGGCTATTGCAATCTTTGGAAGCTTGCTTATTCTGTTTACACTTTACTCTGGTTCTTGGTCAAGCCTTGCTTAAACAGAGGACATGTTATCATCTTTTCACCTGCTTTCTTTTTTAAAAAATATATTTTTATTGATTTCAGAGAGGAAAGGAGAGGGAGAGAGAGATAGAAACTTCAATGATGAGAGAGGATCATTGACCGGTTGCCTCCTGCATGCCCCTTACTGGGGATCGAGCCCGCGACCCAGGCATGTGCCCTTGACCAGAATCGAACCTGTGACCCTTCAGCCTGCAGGCCAGTGCTCTATCCACTGAGCCAAACTGGCTAGGGCTGCTTTTGCTTTCTGAAGACTGTTTTCCAAGTGTTTTTCACAGGCTGTTATTTGAAAAATGGATGGTGATTTGGTAAACACTGGGTGAAACAAAATGAAGGGGCTTCTTTACCAGGAATGTGTGTTACTGATGAACTGAGGCGCCCTGTGAAATTACTGGAAGGGAACTGTGTCATGTAGCATTTCCCTAAATAAATTTGTCCACAGAACTCTTTTGTCTTAAAGTATTACTAATAGGAGTAGTGTTCCTTGAACATAACATACTCAAGTGGTAGATGAGAAATCACTGTTATCACTTTACAGCTTAAATACACACACACACACACACACACACACACACACACACACACAGCAGTCAACACAGTCCTATGGAACTGAAACATCTTCCCAGTTTAAGAGGAAAAGAGGCCAACTTTTTCTCAGCTTATTCTCAAGTACTACAGTGTATGTGAGCCCATTGGCAGCCAAACACGAGGAGCTGTTCCAACTCTAATTTTAACTTGCTACCTTGCATTGTTGTGTGTTCCCACTTACTACAAAGAGGTTGTTTTGTGTAAACAGAGACTCCTCCTACTAGGCCAAGGGAGAAGGAATCATCATCCGGCCTTTCCCCCCAACTTGTAGCCCATCGGCACAGCCATTACATGATGAAGATGGTTTTCTCAAACCTGCTCATATCCTGATTTAACCCTGTTGCGTCTGTGGTGTAACCTGGACCAAGGATTGCTGCTGTCCAGGATTGACAACTCTGGATGTGACTTTTCTCTCTTGCTCACCCCTCTTTATTCACTACAACTGGATGGCGCTTGTCTAGTTTCATGGCCAAGGGGAACCACCTCTTTGCAGCCCTTGGTGTCCATGAATCAGTTTGTATTGAACCGCTTTGTACGGCAATCCTTGGGGCGCACTTGTGCATTTTGGGTTATTTTGGTGCTAGCAAAATGGAATGCTCTGGAGGGCAAACTTACATTGTTACCTTAGGCTGATTTATAGGACTTTTTCCTGGAAGGCCGCACTTGCAATGGTTTCTCTTTAAGATTTATTAAAAGATCAATTGTCCCCAATGAGTGGTCGAGCCAGTGAGAAATAAGCACTGTTATAGCATCCGTGGACAGGAGATTTGTGTTGTAAATACAGTTGGTACTCAGTGAGCAGTAGTGACTGACTGGTTTATGGATGGCCCAGGAGATTCGAGGAGAGTCCAATGAGAATTGGACTGATTGAAAATTTAAAAATGCTTGTATCTCTCATTGTGATCCTTGAAATAATCACATTGATAAAAAAATCTTGTTCTGTATGCCAGAGAGACATGGAAGGCCTTAGTTATAAGAAGGGAGAGTCTAGCCAGAGGGAAGGCACATAAGGCTGTAGTTGGTTAACAAAAGGTAAGATTTAATGTGACTTTGGCAGGTCATGTAGACTTCAGTTTTGAAAATCAAGTTTTTTTTTTTTTAGCCCCTTGAAGATTTGATTTCAAAGCATTTTCTAGACCCTATCCAGTGTGCTCTTTTTTAAAAAAATTTTTTTTTTTAGAGAGAGAGTGGAAGAATAAAAACATCTATTAGAGAGAAACATCAATCGGCTGCCTCCTGCACACCCCTCCATCCCCCTATTCCACACCTCTGCTACTGGGGATCAAGACTGCAACCTGGGCGTGTGCCCTGACCAGGAATCAAACTGGTGACCTCTTGGTGCATGGGACAATGTTCAACCACTGAGCTACACTGGCCGGGACCAATGTGTTCCTTTTGAATTCTCCTTTCATCATAGTATATTTTACCATTTGTGTTTCACTATGTTGACTTATATTTCTCTCTTGTAGATTTTATGTCAAAAAATGTAAAAGACTGGACTGATTTGTATTTATCAGAATTCCAGCACTTAGCACTAGACCTCAAACAACCAATTGCTTAAGAAATGACTCTGGGACAGGCAGCATAAAGCAGTGGTTAGAAACACCAACTTGGGGACTGGCTCACATTCAAAATCTCAGCTTTGCTCTTTGTTGCCTTTCTGATTTGGGGCTTGTTGCTGAACCCTTCTCAGACTGTTTTCTCATTGGTATAATCCAAGTTATAAGGCCTGCCTGACAGCATTGTGAGGTTTCAACACTATGCCAGTGTTTCTCAGTGGTTAGAGTGTGGCCTGCGCCCTGAAGGGTCTTGGGTTCGATTTCCGTTGGGGGCACCTACCTGGGTTGCAGGTATGATTTCTGGTCCCAATTGGGGCTTGTGAGAGGAGGTGGCCAATCTATGTGTGTCTCTCATATTGATGTTTTTTTCTCTCTCTCCCCTCTCCCTTCCTCCTTTCCACTCTCTCTAAAATCAATGGAAAAAAATATCCTTGAGTGAGGATTAACAAAAATCAAAACAAAACACTATGTTGTATTTAAATACTTAGCACAAGACACCTTAAATGGCATTTAATACTCTGTAAATTATAGCTGTTATTATTAATCAAAGTAACTTTGCCTTCACTCCTCTATAGCAGAGAAAGAGATGAACTGTTTATGTAGTCATATGAGGGTAGAGGTAATCATATGTGGACATATGTGCCCAAATCACTGAAAATCCAGCTGGACCTTAATAGAAGTAGCCGCTATGCTGACAACTAAGGAAATCCCAACTTCCTTAAGGAAAGAGTTGTGTTCTTGAACTGTGGGGACCATGGGACTATCCAGTTTCTAATCCCCTGCCTCTCTTTCCTAAGCTTAACATGCCTTAAGTTTACTTCCATTTGAAAAGGTTGCTTCAGAAGGAGGGGTTGATGGACCTCTTTTTTACTTCCTGGAAAATAATGCAGAAAGAGGGTGTATAGGCGGCAGTTGGAACAAACTCTGTCTTTTCCTATAAAATCTTAACACTTCTTATGTATTAGTCATTCCTCTTTGAGAAGGGAAAAAAGCCATGTCTGGTATTTAGGAGCCTCTCTCCAGTTTTACTCGGTAGTTAGTGTCTTCCTGAGCACAGGATCCCATTGAGTTCCCTAACGTGAAGAAACATCATGGGATCCCTGAGTTTCTGAGTAAGGATGCCAATTTCTCTCCAGCTCACTTCTCTACCCACAGCAATTGAGCAAGGAATCTATGCTCTTTTTTTTTTTCCCCTGGAAGACCACTGACAGTCCTGAGAACTGTGGTTCCCTTGAGGTGATATAGTTGTATCACCAAAAGCAAAAACAGTTTTGTTTATTCTTCCCCAAATTTATCTCTGTATATAAAAGATGAAGCAACCATTACAAGCAGTTGACCAAACGACCGGGAGACCAGTTGCTGTGACAATGCACTGACCATCAGGGGGCAGACACTCAATGCAGGAGCTGCCCCCTAGTGGTCAGTGTGCTCCCACAGCCAACCTCCCGTGGTCCTCCTGGCCCCCCTCCCCACCACCACCCCCCAGCCCCGGCCGGCCCCAATCTGGACTGGGCGAGATGGCCCTGATTGCCGGCCAGGCTGAGGGACCCCACCTATGCATGAATTCGTGCACCAGGCCTCTAGTTAGACTATACTATTTGTATTGAATTGATGTTTTAATACTATCAATACCATCATCCATTTTGATTAAAAATTATTATTAATACTGTTTAGTAATACAGCACATAACTGAGGCAATCTCAGAATTTTCTCTCTATCCTTAGATCTATATTAAGTGCAGATTGAGGGACCAGCCTTGTAAGTTTCTTGGTTTAATAAGAATTTCCCTGAGGTCAGTCCAAAGGAAGGCCTGCATATGAATGGGGGCATCATTTTTTCCAACAGTTAGTTAAATCCAGTACAAGAAAATCTCAGTTTAGGAATGTGTTATATTCTATGAGTTAGGAAGTTAGTGGTTTGGAATCCTAAAAGAATTTTTCCCACAAAACAGTGTTATTGGTGGAGGTGGACTAACCCATTAAAAAAATATTAAAAGTTCTTTGACATTCCCTACGCTGAGTCTCTTGGCAAAGATATCCTGAGAACTTTTTCCTAAGCCTTGGACTAAGCAAGAAGGGAGGTGGGTAGGAAGGAGGAGAGGCCCTTGAGGCTACTTTGAGTGTAGAGAGGGAATAGCTAGAGTTGTGGCAGTGAAACTGGTGAAAGTGCAGAAGGGTATATCAAATACCTCTGGAAACTGTCTGCCCTCATATGGGAATGTGTCTCCTAACACATGGTATTGGAGAGCACAGTGTTGATTCCTTGGGCAAATACCTATTACAGTGATGAGAAAGCAAACTAGTGATCCTGAAGGTGATGGCTTTGCCATCCTATCTAATAATAGAGTAACATGTAAATTACCATCACTCCGCTACGCCCACGATTGGGCGGCGGGAGGCTGGGGGGCGGGACTCGGGGTGGCCTATCTGGCCATTGAGAGGCACGGATCCGCTGCCACTGAGGGGGGCTACCCTGCTGTTGAGAGGCGCAGGGGGCGGGACTCCACGGCCGCTGAGGGGGCCTGCCGCGGACACCCAGCTGCGCCTCTCAACGGCAGGTTAGCCAGGTGTCCGCGGCAGCCCCCTCAGCGGCCGCGGACCATCAAAAGTGGGGGAGCTGGGTGCCTGTCTGCTCCGGCACCAGGCCTTTCAGAAGCCTCCAGCTTGGTGCACCAGCGGACAGGCACCCAGCTCCACCGCGAAAAGCGAAAGCGTGTAGGGGACCCTACACGTGCATGATTCAATCATGCACTGGGCCTCTAGTAAGATAATAAAAATATTTGACGCCAGAATGCTGTAGTGAGCTAAAGGTTGCCTTCATCCAGAGGGGTCTTGTAGTTCTTCACTTAATTCTTCTACAATATTTTTAGCATATGAAAATAGAAAAACACATAAATATGACAGTTATTCTGTGCTGGCTTCTCCCTTACTTGCTTATTTGGTACCAAATTCAATGAGATTTATATATTCCAAAATAATTTTTATATTTCAGTTCCTTCCAATGATGAGGAAGTAGGGCAAGATATTGAAGTTATTTTCTTATTTGCTTTTAGTCCACTTAACCTGTTAAGTTTAAGATGAAATCTCTAAAAGGTACTAACCTGAAAGAAGTTATGAGAATGAGAAAAAAGAGTAATTCTTTGTTCACCATCAGCTAATTATGCTTTAGCGTTCTCTCACAGCCTTCTTCAGAAGGGAAGGATTTATTGGTCATTCTTATGAAACTCACTGGATTGCTTGATTTTTCCAATTTACATCGGAAAATCCTCTCATGGAGTGATTCATCCACAGTGGCCCCCGTAGACTAGTTGTGTGACTAAACCAAAAGGTTCTTGGATCTTTAATGCAAGCGGAATCCCTTTTTTCCTAGCAGATTTATGCTACAGAAATTGAACTATTAAAATATTAAGTATGCAATTTTTCTTGTGAAAAGACATTTTATGTTGATATTGTTTCATTTTTTTAATGTAGTAAGATACAACACCCAACACTGGTGTGTGAACAGACATTTTGAAGTGAATTCATTATCTTCTATTTTAGATTTATGTTGAAGTGTTATTACAATTGAAAGGATTATAGTTACTTCCCTATGAGTTAAAACTCAACTGTAACAATTCATTGACTAAATATTATGATGGTAGTCAACTTTCAGTTGGAAGTGTTAATTATTCACCTCTTAATGCACTCATAAAAAAGATTTACCAACAGTCTCCTAGGAGTAGAAAGCATATTGTCTCCTGGCATATTTTACAAACATGCTTTCCCTGCACTCCCTGTACAAGGTTAATACACTTTCTCTTCTGTGACATTCAGAAGGGCTGTGATACTCACAAGATTGGACATGTCATTCATTATATGTTAAAAAATTATGTATCTTTTTTATGGTCATTGGAGGCTTTATTTAATTGGCTTTATGTGTTAAAGAACATCTTAACTAAGCAATTACAAAGAAATCATGTACAGTAAAATGCATTCATGCTATGTTTGATTTAATGGCTATCTTCCTTACATTCTTCTAATAATTTAAAACTTAAGTAAATAATTTTTTCTATTTTATTTGTATATGGTTATTTGCATTATTTGATAGTATTATTACTTGAAAAAAATTTTTTTGACTTCTAATCTAGTATTTTGGATGCTGCTTTGAATTTCTCATCCAGAGACAGGGCCAGGGCCTCAAGGGGAGTGGTCTTGAAATGGTCACACAGCAGTCAGGTCTAGGTACGTGCTAGGGACAAAGCCAAATATTTCCAAATTCAATGTCAATTTAAAAATTCCCATTGTCTTGTGCTACCTTTTCCTTTTCTTGACTCCAGAACTTGCCATTGTTTTTTTTTTTTTGTGAGGTTTCCTTATTTAGGTGCTGCTTCCCTATTATTCAGTATGTCTTTCTCAAACTATCTTCTTTCATTTGTTAATTTCAGACAATAATTGTAACGATCTTTCTCAAGTTTTGTGTGCATTCTTGTCACCTTTACTTTCTTCTGAGATTCCTAATATTGGAAGTTATTTCTTCTTGATTCATTTTTTTTAAAAGGTTCAGTTATGTTTTAAAATGAATATATTACCCGATTATTAATTTGGTTTTGCTTGTTTGTTTTTTGCTTTTTTACTCCACTCATCTGGTCCAATTTATTTTTCTTCCTATTGTTCTCCAACTTTTAAATATCTCTTTCCTTTTGATTACAGCTCATATCCTGTCGTGTTTGAAACCCTCTGCTTTTCCATGTGGTCTACATATCTACCTTTGCTTTCTTCCCTTTTCTTTTATTAGCAATTATTCATTTTTTTTCTGTTTGTGTTTCTGTGTTTTTGGCAAAGCTGCATTCTTTTTGTTAGTCAATTAAATTTGTAATTCCCATATTGTTTTGTGGAGGGCTCTGTCAGTCTGCCTATTTTCTCCAGTTACAATGCATCCATCTTGGCTCTTTGGGTACCTACATGACATAAACGAGTTTCACTATTCTGAAATATAGGATTCTGTTCCCATTATAGAGACTATGAAGATTTTTAGGTCATAGGGTATTTTTTTTAAATTGCTTTTAGAGAGAGAGGAAAGGAGAGAAAGTGAAACATCAATTTGTTATTGTGCGTTCATTGGTTGTTTCTTGAATGTGCCCTGACTGAGGATTGAACCTGTAACCTTGGCATATCAGGCATGCCTTGGCTGTAACTAATTGAGCTACCTGACCAATGGGTCTTTTAAAAAATATGTATATTTTTTACTGATTTTAGAGAAAGAGAGGATGGAGAAAGAGCGAGAGTGAGAGAGAGAGAGAGAGAGAGAGAGAGAGAAACATTCCTGAGAGAGAACCAATAGTTGGCTGCCTCCCGCACGCCTCCTACTGGGGATCGAGCCTGCTACTTGGGTATGTGCCCTTACTGGGAATTGAACTGGTGACCTCTCAATGCACGGGACGACACTCAACCAACTGAGCCACACCAACCAGGGGTAGGCCATTGGGTGTTGATGGGACTAGAGCATCTAATAAGCACAGCTATGGCGATGTGGTTTGGTTTAGTTTCCATAGGACCAGTACATGGACAGATTTGGTTTGTCCCTGATTACATAGTTGCCCCATTGTCCCATTACTGTTAGTTACTATGATAGCAACTTTATGATCAGAGTTTGGAAATTTCTGTGGGGACCCATTGTCTCAAAGAGGTTCACAATTTGCTAAGGTATTTGTCATTGAGTTAGGGTTTCACTGAGTGAGGATTTTAGTTGTTAAATACAGAAGTGGTAGAAATGAACAAATCAGTTAATAGAAGACAAAGAACAAAAGCCAATAAATCTTGTCAAGGATAATCCCTTAAAATCTGATATGTAGATTTATAAATCCTTTTTACCACTTTGTACCAAGTATTCTTTATTCTGTTCTAAAATGAATTCCAGTATTTGACCTTGGAAGATTTTGTTTCATTTTGTTCCAACCCTTTTTAATGAAATGTAACCTTCCCATCTCTTCTCTGATTCTACCATATAACCTCCCCTATTTAGTATGGCGTAGTGAACATAGGCATTCATCTGGGGTTATTCTAAGAGAGAAGTTACAGAAAAGGTTTGTCACTTCTGATCTCCCATGCACTGCACAGAATTTAGCATTCCCTGAAAAGAGAGCCCAAGGGATGAGGCCAGGGCCTCAATTTGCGTTGTCTCACAATGGTGGTGCTTCAGATAGAACCAGGTTCATGCTGGGGACAAAGCCAAGTATTTTCAATTTCAATTTCAATAAGAGTGGCAAAAACATTAAACATGGCATGGGAAACTGGATAAAATTATTATTACATGTAATCCCCTTCTGTAAAAAAATATTTTAACATATATAGAATATAATTTTAATATATACAAAATATACAAATATATATTAAATATATTAAAATTAGAGAGTCTAGGTCGAACATTTCTCCCAGAATAAATTCAGCCAAGCTTAACATACTGTGTTAATTTGATACAGGATATTTGTTTTCTAATAATATAACTATTAATAATTAGGGAACGAAGAAAGCTAATGACTTCAGTATAAATGATCTCATTAATGCTAGGAAGTACTAAGTACCTCACCTCACTGCAATGCAAATTTTTAAATCGTTTTTGTTTATTCAAATGATTAATTGGAAATTCATTTATATTTGGTTAGCTGTTTTAAAGTAGAAATAAATATCTGATAAATAATATCAAAGTTTTTCATGAGATAAATTTCTAAAAAAGCAGTATTATATTGTTAATGCTCATAATGATTTTGAGAGAGAGTAATTTTATGCAAATATTGAACCATTGTACACACATAAATATGCTCTTCAAACAAAAGGGTAAGAGTATCTCCTTACATAGAGTCAAGTCTGGAAGTTTAAAGTGTGCTATGTCATTCTAATGAATACTTAGCATATCGACATAGATCAATTTTCTTGGCAGGAGTATATTTTAATAAATCTATAATGTACTCACACACCAAAATAAAAATGTGTTTACATTAAAAGTGGTCTTCATACTTCAGTGAAGTTTATGGTGACTTTAGTGAGGACCTCACTATTCTAGTGCCTCCTGTATATAACAGCAGTGAATATATCCACAATTTAGGGTGGTTTAGAATGTGCCTACCAAAAAAAAAAAAAATCTAAACTGGAGATGAGGAAGACAGTTTAACAAATGTTCCATAGTGTAGAAAGCTAGTCAGCCTCCATTAAAATCACACTTTGAAGATAAAAGAAAAAATCAAGATATTTTCATTCTTGGATACAACTTAACTAAATTAAAGGCTCCTCTATCTTCATACCATCAACTTTATGGACAATACATAATGGCTAGAAGGTGGGAATTAAAGAGATGCATTCAATTTTGAAATTATTCACTTATAATCGTTAAAAAAATTTATTTTATATATGGTAAATCACCATTTTAACTATGAAGAGCTTCAGTTGTAGATCTCTGATCTTCCCTCTGCATTACTGGCCACACATTTTACCTTGCTCAATTAGATGATGAAGAGATATTAACATGTATAATTATTAGCTTCAAAAGAAATTAGGAATGTGCAAATGAATTGCAACAATATTGCATATTTGAAAGCCTCCAAAACTAATTTTTGCTTTAAATTTTGGTTCTTCCATGTTACCACATAGGTATCTTGTTTTTGTTGTGCAGTAGATGTTTTTCAGAAAGATTTTAATGGATATAGTTCTTAGAATTTGCAGTTATTCACACAGATTTAGGGTTGTGGAATTATTTTATTTCAAGCTTGCAGAAAAGGAGTGAATTGAGTGTTTGGACATTAAACAGGTGACAGAAGAGGTCCAGATGATCATCACAGTGATGTCTAAAATACTAAATGTGTGAGTTTACAGTCCTTGGGGCTAAATCACTTTAAGATTGGAGGTGGTGCACGGTGTTCTGTACCTTTGGTGGTTGGAAGGTAGGAGTGCAGTATGTGTGTGGTCTGTTTTTGTGGACGTGATCTGCATTTAATCTGGGGAAATTAATTCCCTAAGCTGCTGGCAGGCAGCATGTACTTGTTAATTATTCAGGTGGATGACAAATGCAGAGCAGAGGTTCTCGCAAAGACAAAGTTTGTATGATGCATGTTTAGTAACTGATAGGCCTGACATTCCGTGGTGTCTTATTCAGTGCTAATCCTAATAAGCTGCCTGGTGAGATGAACGCCTCTCCTCCTATCCTCTGCAGAGAAAACAGAGATCTGAAAGAACTTCATTATGGCAATAAATCCTGGGCTTCATGGTATTCTTGGTGAAAAGGTACCTTGTCCAGATGAATATCAGCAGAATGTCAGGATGCTGGTGAGCTGAAGCAAATAAAGCTTTCCAGGAAGGCACGGCCATTGTCTCTGTTTGACAGTGAAGGTGATTCCAGCTTACCTTTATGGATCTAGTGTTCATAAAGTGGGGACCTTTCGATTGAATCAGTGGCATAGCATCGGCAGTGCTATGGTTTGTTCTCAGCGTCCAGTGGTAGGGAAACTCTCCCCTTTCCCCGTCTACCCTAATATGGTCAGACTTAGAAAGCTTTCCATGCATCTTTATGCCAGTATGTTTTATTAGAAGGTAGATTTCTCCTGGGAATCTTGGCATTATCTTTTTAAAACTCTGAAACCTTCTCTCATAGCCTATCTGTCCCCTTTCTGCAACTGCCAAGTGAACTATTCAAAGGGCTCATTAGGTCAGATAGAAAGTACTGCTTGACCAACTCTTAGATCTTAGTTGTCATGACTGTACTTAACTCTTCCAGTTTGCATTCCCTCTTGTTCAATGTTCAGACTTGATCGATGTAAGCCGGTTCAGTTTCAAAAAAGTCAAGCCGGTTTTTGGACACTAAAAAGAGGCAGTGTGGTTAGTGAGAACTGTGAATGAAGTTGGTATTAAACGTGAATCAGTAGCCCAGTCTTCTAGCGGAGGTCTTGTCATTAGTCAAAGTCGTAACCTCGTGTATTGACTCTGCCTCGTTGGGCCTCATTCCCCTCAGATGGGAAAGGATAGAGTTGCACTAAATACATAATCTGAATTGCTTTGACTAAACTGATTCACTTTCTTTTCTTGTCATTGTGAGCTCATATCCATGGTTTGGCAATCTTAAAATGAGTAGTTTATAAGATCAAGGATTCTCTCAGGTCCTGCAGGTGTAAACGTTCTGGAAGGCAGAAGGTTCATGGTCTCCTTCCTTGGTGGTCACCAGAAGAGCGTCCTCGGCAGCTCCTCTAAGTTTAGCTCTTCAACTTGCTTATCTTAGTGTTTGAGTGTTTGGTTTACTACTGAGTCATATTTTAAATGCCACTTTGATAGTCATCTGGAACTCTGCCGACACTTGTTTAATGTGCCAACAGTTATGTTAACTACTTTCCTGCCAGCTTGACATAAAAATGGTAAAGCCTGTATGGAAGCACCACCTTAATCAAGAGATAAAATATTACCCACACCTGGAAGACACGCTCCTGGCCCTTTCTGGTTATTTTCCTTTCCACTCCAAGAGTAATTCTGTTTCCTGACAATATTGATAACTTTTTGCTTGTCCTTGAACTTCAGATAAATGGAATCATATAGTTTGTATTCTTTTGTTATTTTACTTCTTTTGCTCAACATTATGTTTGTAAGATTTAGCCATATGCTTATGTATCATTATAGCTAGTTCATTCTCATTGCTGTATAGTGTTTCATTTTGAGAATGTACCACAGTTGATCCATTTTACTGTTGGTCAGCATTTGAACTGTTACTAATAGTTTTGTATAGGTCTTTGGGGTACCATATGTCCTCATTCCTGCTAGGTATATATCTAGAAGTATAGTTGCTCATACAGTATGCATTTGCTTATCTTTTGTAGAAGTGGTTATAACAAGCTATTCACTCATCAGCAATAAATAAAAGTTCAAGATATTGGCTCCATATCTTTGCCAATACTTGTGTTCTGTCTTCAATTTTTAGCCATCTGGTAGATATGTATTGTATTGCGGTTTTAATTTGTAATTTCCTGATGACCAGTGAAGGTGAATACATTTTTAGATCTCACTGGCAAATAAGTATCAGCTATTCAAGTGTTTTGCCCAATTTTTTTCTGTTGGGTCATATATCTGCCTACTTTTATTAATCTGTAGGAGTTCTTTATATATTTCGGATAATAGATCTCCCCCAATGAATCTTTTCTTTTTACTCTTTTGTTTGTAAATGACAGAAATTCTTAACTTTGATGAGTGTAACATTTATATATATATATATATATATATATATATATATAATCTTTATTGATTAAGGTATTACATATGTGTCCCTATCTCCCCATTGCCCCCCACCCCACTACTCATGCCCTCAACCCCCGGTGTCTGTGTCCATTGGTTAGGCTTATATGCATGCATACAAGTCCTTTGGTTGATCTCTTCTCCTTACCCCCATCCTCCCCTACCTTCCCTCTGAGGTTTGATGGTCTGATTGATGCTTCTCTGTCTCTGGATCTGTTTTATTCATCAGTTTAGTTGTTTATTATATTCCACAAATGAGTGAGATCATGTGATGTTTATCTTTCTCTGACTGGGTTATTTCACTTAGCATAATGCTCTCCAGTTCCATCCATGCTGTTGCAGATGGTAAGAATTCTTTCTTTTTTACAGCAGCATAGTATTCCATTGTGTAGATGTACCACAGTTTTTTTAATCCACTCATCTGCTGATGGGCACTTAGGCTGTTTCCAAATCTTAGCTATTGTAAATTGTGCTGCTATGAACATAGGGGTGCATATATCTTTTCTGATTGGTGTTTCTAGTTTTTTGGGATATATTCCTAGAAGTGGGATCACTGGGTCAAATGGGAGTTCCATTTTTAGTTTTTTGAGGAAACTCCATACTGTTCTCCACAGTGGCTGCACCAGTCTGCATTCCCACCAGCAGTGCACTAGGGTTCCTTTTTCTCTACATCCTCTCCAGCACTTGTCGTTTGTTGATTTGTTGATGATAGCCATTCTGACAGGTGTGAGATGGTACCGCATTGTCGTTTTGATTTGCATCTCTCAGATGATTAGTGACTTTGACCATGTTTTCATATGACTCTTGGCCTTCCTTATGTCCTCTTTCAAAAAGTATCTATTTAGGTCCAATGCCCATTTTTTTTTTTTTTTTGATTGAGTTGTTTATTTTCCTTTTGCTAAGTTGTATGAGTTCCCTGTAAATGTTGGAGATTAAACCCTTATCGGTGATAACATTGGCAAAAATGTTTTTTTCGTGCAGTGGGCTTTTTTGTTGTTTTGTTGATGGTTTCTTTTGCTGTACAGGAACTTTTTATTTTAATGTAGTCCCATTTGTTTATTTTCTCTTTAGTTTCCATTGCCCTAGGAGCTGTACAGGTCTTTGAGGTGAAGATATTGCTTCGGCACATGTCTGAGATTTTGCTGCCTGTGGATTCCTCTGATATTTTTATGGTTTCCCATCTTATGTTTAAGTCCTTTATCCATTTGAGTTTATTTTTACAAATATTTGTGTCCTAATTACGAAGTCATTGCCCTCTTCAGCATTTTGAAAATGTTTACCTGTATTTTCTTTTTTTTTTTAAATATATATTTTATTGATTTTTTACAGAGAGGAAGAGAGAGGGATAGAGAGTTAGAGACATCGATGAGAGAGTAACATCGATCAGCTGCCTCTTGCACACCCCCCACTGGGGATGTGCCCGCAACCAAGGTACATGCCCTTGACCGGAATCGAACCTGGGACCCTTGAGTCCGCAGGCCGACGCTCTATCCACTGAGCCAAACCGGTTTCGGCTGTATTTTCTTTTAAAAACCTTTAGATCTGCAATCCATCTAGAATTAGTTTTGGTGTGGCAAGAGGTCAAGGCCCATATGGTTATCTAAACAATTTGGCACCATTTATGGAGATGACTGATTCAAAGATGATGATGATGAGGGCAATGGTGACAATGGTGAATACCAGATATTGACTTCCTACTTTGTGGTAGTTCTGCTTAATTACTCAAAAATGACCTTTTTAAGAAACCAGGACTCAGACATGGGAGAAGTAGTAAATGGACAAAAGTTGATTATAACTAAGGTCTAATTTCAATGGCTATTTATAATCGACATATTGAGCGAATCTAAGATTATGTTACCAAAGACCAGGCCTACATAATCTAAATTAAAGCTATTTATATCGTTTTTAAAAAAGGAAAATAATAAAACTAGCTTATCAGAATAGACTTTTTGTATGTCACCTAACTTAGTATACAGAGATTAAGATTCTCAAGTGAGACCGACTTAGAAACAAAGTCAGGAGAGCCGAGTGAGCTTGCAGAGGCCTTCCCTTTCCCTCACGAGTGATGCGACAAGGAAACTGTGTCTCGGTCTTTACGTTGTCTGAGCCCAAAACCAACTGCGCAGCTTGTGTTCTGCACACCTGTGTCCAGCCACCGCTGGCAACCAAACGTCAGACCCTGTTCCAGGGGCCCAGCCCTGCACCCGTGAAGCAGTCTGTCCAGAGACAGACCCTGGGGGACTTTTCCAGTTTACACAATAGCCCCTATAGGCAAGGTCAGGTGCAGCTCAGTTTGGATCCTCAAATTCTACCTGGAACAGTGGGGGTTCCCTGAGGGAGGCCCCCTGAGGGAGGCCCCGGACAATCCACCTCCCCTGAATTTGCAGCTCATGCTGCCGAGCAGGCAGCCAGGGCACCTCTGCTGCTGCCTCCCACTGCTCTGCTGGGCTTTGGCAAGGGCTTCGGTACAAATAAGCAGCGTAACTCACGTAAGGTTTCAGTACCACAGTTCACCTGTTACTGAATTTGAGGACATAGACGCTTAAACATCCGATGAAAGCTGTGAACATTATGTGGCCACCTTTGCATATTTTTCATACTTGCAAAATTCTGCTTGTACTTCATGGGTCCTGTGAACCCTAGGTTCAGAACCCTGGCTATAAATTCTAACTTACATAGAATACAGGAAAAATATAGTTTGAACGTAAAGATGTGATACTGGGATCCTAGAGTTTGAACATGCTTTGTGTAAAAGAAATTCTCTCCTCTAAAAGAAATTACTTAAAATTAAATGGAAACTAAATAGTATTTATAATCAGCTCAAGAAATATACGGTAAGAGGACAAAGCATAGACAAGCATGCATACAGTTTGTATAAGGTATTCTAAACCAATCAGGGGCTCGTTGGCAGCCTGTCGTAAGGAAAAAAGCAAAATTGGAAATGCTGATATTTACAAATTTTGTAATTAAGTATATACCTAGCAAAGTATCTAGGAATAACCAGTTTTACACTTTTTAAATAAATGTGGGAAATCGCTGGCAGACTGGCAGTAGCCATGCCTCAATTTGGCTTATACTCTAGATTCTTATAGTTGTGACCATTGGCGTCCAAACTGGGGGAAAAGAGAGAAATACTCCGCTAAAGAAATAGTTGGGTTTTTACAATCCAAGTTTCCCCCTCTTTGTTGTCCTATATAGAAAGTTTTGGTTTTTGAGTAACTTACTCAGCTAAGGATTTTAAAATATTTAAGGCAAGTACATGTAACCCCACTTATCCCAGAACTGGCTGGAGTCACTTTGTCCCTGTTGAAATGGCTGGGTGGTCAGTGCTCTTAGTGACTCTTTTTTTTCTGTGTTAAGAAAGCGGTAATTTTTTTTTTTTTTTTTTTTTATGAGTGACCTCCATCCAGGTTCTTTCTGATTAGGTGATTTTAAACATTTTGAATAGAGGCTAATAATGAGAAGGTAATTTTTCTTATTTTGAATATTCACTTCAGCTTTAAACAACCAATTTCCTTACCCTGGCATTTAAGATACAAAGTTGCCATAGAGAGATTTTGCTCTGATCCATTAATAAACTGAACCACTCTTTTAGAACAATTTTAGTTGTGACAATTTTTTAAAAATCCATTTTTATTGACTTCAGAGAGAGGAAGGGAGAGGGAGAAACATCAGTGATGAGAGAGACTCATTGACTGGCAACGCAGGCATATGTCCTGCCTGGGAAGAGAACGGGACCTCTGGGTTCAGAGGTCAGTGCTTAACCACTGAGCCACACTTGGCCAGGCTAGTTGTGACAATTGTAAGACAGTTTTACCTAGCAAAAAATAAGCTTTCTGGTGTATGAAACTAATTGTTATCTACAGAATCACTTCCTGATATATTTTATACATAATAGCATTTATTTGCTTTATTCATAATAGAAAATCCTACTAAGACAATTGTAGTTACATTTATATTACAAGGGGCAAAACAAAAATTTTGGTAAATTATTAACTTTTTTTATTATATGTCAGTTAATAAACCAAATAATGCTATTAATGTGACTTCCAATTAATTCATACTTGTGAAGTTTTCCTTTATCTGGACGATATATCAGTTTGAATTAATGAACGTTCTGGAACATAAATTACTTTTAGTGCATAGTGTCCCCCTGATCTAAATTTTACAGTGTAAGCAATTAGGTTCAGTTTTAATAGATGTGGGATTATCTTTAATTACACTACAACACCAGCTAAGTTGCAGCCTCTGGGTTCACTGTATTTCTGCTGTTGGTTGTAAAGTGCTGAAATGTGTTTTTCGTATGAAGGTAAATGTTTACTGCAATATATTTTTTCACATTATTATATAATGTGAGGCTGAACTTCAAATGACCCTGAATTATCAATTATTCTGATTTACTGTATTCTTTATTACATTTGAAGGGTCATCAGTAAGGTAATAAATTGTAATGCTGTGTTCCCAGTTAGGGAGTATTCAGAATCATGTGACTAATTCTTCCTGAAATAGCTACACTTTAGGTCAATTTCACCACACTTGCCATCACGACACATGTACATACACAGACCTGCAGGCACACACATGTGCACACACATGCTCATACACCCGTGAATACAGATCCTCATGCCAGTGTCTAATACTTGAGCATTTCAAATGCATACCAATTTAAGCCTTTCCTTTTCCAGTCTCTTCTGAATTTATAAAATGTACTCTAATTAAAAAAAAAAAATTAACTCGCTAGTGGCACTCTTAGCAAGTTTTATTACAAAAGAGAAGCTACAAATCCGTATCTATCTATCTATCTATCTCTCTATCTCTCTCTATCTATATATCTATCTATCTATATATAATTTAGAGGAAGAGAGAGCACAGGTGTGTTTTAAACAAAGACATGTTCAGAGGGCAACATATCAAGGATGATAACTTAAAATAGTAAAACCGGAATACAAAAGTGTGGCCCAGGGGTTTGTTGATAGTATTGTGAGAGGGATGTCCAACTGCAGGTTTAGGCCTGATTCCACCATATAAAGACAACTGTCTTTTTAATGAAGTGGCAAAATGAAAAACACTTTTTATTCTCCCCTTCCTTCCTTTACAGCTTTTATTTAAACTTTGAAAAGTTATTTTTAAAGGTCTTAATAACTGTATCTTTAAACCTGTGTCTACTCTTAGAAACTATATTTCTAAACTAAACACCTCATTAGAGGAAGATGAATGATACACTGATCAGGTATGAAAAGCATTGCTGGTTGATCCTGTTGACCCTCTTAGTGGGAAAAAAATGCCTAAAATTAGAGCCAGACTTAAATTATGGGATCTGAGCCAATAACATTCACTCCTATAGCTTACATTGTTATGCTTAATGTGGCCAAATTTATGTCACTGTCTCAATTTTCTTTGCTGAGCTTCAGACATACTCACCCCAATCCTTTTGTTCATGAATATCCAACAATCCCCAATGACTTTCATTACGAAACTAGAGGCCCGGTGCACGAAATTCGTGCACTGGGGAGGGTGTCCCTCAGCCCAGCTTGCACCCTCTCTAATATGGGACCCCTCGGGGGATGTTCAACTGCAGGTTAAGGCCCGATCCCCGTGGAATCAGGCCTAAACCTGCAGTTGGATATCCCTCTCACAATCCGTGACCACTGGCTCCTAACTGCTCACCTACCTGCCTGATTGCCCCCTAACTACTCCCTTGCTGGCCTGATTGCCCCCTAACTGCTCCTCTGCAGGCCTGATTGCCCCCAAATACCCTTCCCTGCTGGCCTGATCACCCCCAAGGCTTTTATTAGCATAGATATGATCCTGCACAGAAAATTTTACTAACCCTACTTTACAATAAGGGCTTGACGATTGAATCATTAGGATCAGACACCAAAATTTCCTTTCTTTGAATAGTGGAGGGAATACTTATCTTGTCTTTAAGTTGCCCGGAAATTAAAATGAGATAATGACTTAGAAAAGTATAAAAGCACCATATAAAGACAACTGTCTTTTTAATGAAGTGGCAAAATGAAAAACATTTTTTATTCTCCCCTTCCTTCCTTTACAGCTTTTATTTAAACTTTGAAATTTATAAAAATTTCACTCCAATATTCATTTCTTTACATTCAACATTATTTTGTATTGGTTTCAGGTTTTATATTAGTTACAGATTAGTGGTTAGACAATCATATACTTTACAAAGTGTTCCCCGATATTTCTAGTACCCACCTGGCATCATACCATTATTACAACACTATTGACTATATTCCCTATTTAAGTGACAATGGGTTTACAGGTTCCTTTCAGTCTTTCTTTTGTGTCGCTTGTCCTTCCTTTTCTTTCTCACTTCTTCCCTCATTTTCTTTATATAGTATCTCAATTGGCCATCAAAGCTCAGTGAAGGCACTGGGACACGCTTCATCCATTTTACAGACCAGGAAACTGAGGTCAATTCCAGTTGGCTGTGGAACTTGACTCAGCACACAGGAAGCCCTCAGAGCCATGCTCTTTGTGCTTCCTAAGGGGCAGCGGCCCAGCAAACAGAACAAACCTTCCAGTCAGGCTTCCCAGCCTCTTTCTCAAGCACCTCTTCATTGCGGATGCTCCACATACTTTCCTCTCCCCCCTTCTTTACTGCCCCCCCCTTCTCTGAAGCAGGTGGAAGGCTTCCCACTCACTGCCTAGGCATGCTCTGCTATGGGGCAGGGTGTAGCAAGCTTGCTTTTGGGTGAAGGCAGGAGCAGGAGTCACTGCCTCTGAAGTGTGAAGGCTGCCTGAGCGAGGCCCATTAGCACTGGGAGCTTCTCTGAATCACATCAGTCAGTCCAGTACCCTGCAGTGCAGCACTCCTCCACTGAGGTGGCACCACCCCTCAACCCCCGCCTCAGGGGTGAGCGTCCTTGCCCCTCTGCCAGGAGTCCTTCCATGCCCCTTGATCCCTGGCTGGGCCCACCCACATCTTGGGGGCACTGCAGAACCTCTGTCTCTCTGCAGATGAAGCAGATCCCTGCCCTAGGTCTCTGCAAAGCTATGAATCTGGCCAGAGGCCTGGTCTGGGTCTCAGCAACCACATGCCTGAAATGTTCCCAGGGACCCTGGGAGCAGCTGGGCGAGTCCCGCCTCACCTCCCCGGGGTGCCGATCTCCCCAGGGACCCCTGGGAGAGGCTGGATGGGCCCGGCCACGCCCCCGCAGGTTGCCTATATCCCCAGGGACACCCGGGAGCGGCTGGATGGGCCGGCTAGGCCCCCCGGGTTGCCGATCTCCCGGCCACGCCCCCCTAGGTTGCTGATCTCCCCAGGGACCCCCCCCCAGAGGCTGGATGGGCCCGGCCACGCCCCCCCGGGGTGCCGATCGCCCCAGGGACCCCCGGGAGCGGCTGCATGGGCCCTGCCATGCCCCCCCGGGTTGCCGATCTCCCCAGGGACCCCCCAGAACTCTTTAGATCCTGCTACAACCTGTTTCCCCTTTCCTGTTCTCTATTTCAATATATGGCATCACCATTCACCCAGTTTTATAAACTATAAACTGAGCCATCATTGTTGCTTCTCCACCTCATTTTCTCTTACCTGTATTCAATCGGGCGCTACGCTATTGGTGATACTACCTCCTAAATAGATGTCACATCTGCGCACATCTCCACTCCCACTGCCATAACCCATATCAGGCCACCGTTATCCTGCCTGAATCAGCCTCTTCTTTGTTCTCCCTTCCTGGAGTCTTGCCCGCCCCCATCCCCAAATCATTCCCTATATGGCCATTTGCTCTTAGGACTTTATTGTGGACATGTTTATTAAGTTGCCTCTCATTTTGACAATATGAAAAATCTAGGTAGGAACAGAACACAGTGGACAAGTAAGAGTTGATCTGGAGTAGCAAATGAAGGAGAAATGGCGAGGACTAGGCAGTAGGAAAACTTGCCACATAGGATTATACTCAAGGGTGGGTGAGCCTTCTGGCTCATTAGAACACCTGGTTCAAATCATGGCTCTGCTGTTAGCCATGTGGCTGTGAGCAGCTTGCTTAGCCTTTGGAACCTTGCCTTCTTCATCTCTAAGACCGAGATAAAAATAGAAACTAATTTATAGGGCTGAGTAGAGGACTAAGTGAATAATCGTGTAAAGCACCTGATATATAGTAAGTACGCAATAAATGTTAGCTGCTCTTATTATTTTTTTTTAAAATTTTAATTGCCTTAAGATCTAGGAGGGAAAGATTCAGGAAACACCACGAGACCCCTGCCTAGCCACATAGGAAGGACACAGCGAACAGAGACGCCCCCATTGCCAGCACTGCTAGGAATAGGAATGGACCTGTGGGGGAAAGGGAGGAAGGCATGGACTACGTACGTGGGTGGCTTCTGAAGGTGGCGGTTGTGTACTTGACAGTTTTTCCTCAGATAGGCTCTGATTCAAATCAAAACAAAGAAAACTTACCTCAATTATGTGGATGTTTCTGACCCCCTCCCGCTAGAAAATCTGATTTATCAAGGTAACTTCTTAGCTTCTCCACTTTGTGTGTGTGTGTGTGTGTGTGTGTAAAAAGCTATTTTTAAATGGCAAATTATTATTTTTCAGTTTAGCAGTCTCTGGGTATTTCTAAAGTGTTTACTTCATTTAAAATTTTGAAAAAAATGGGCATTTTCTTTTAAACAAGATGATGGTAGTAGTGATACACTTACAAGGAATTTAAGCTAGAAGAGACTCTAAGCACCAGCACCTGGTGAGGAATGTGTTCCATGTATGACGCTTCAGGTAAGCTCGCGGGGCTGTGATGGGACTGCAGGCCCTGGTCCAACAGGCCTGCAAATAGTGCTGCAGCGACAGACGGAGCACTTCCTGTTTCACTGTCCAAGGAGAAAACCAGAGTTCACACGGCTACTCATTGGCCCCAGAAGGTGAGCTTGTTTCCATGCCCATTGCCCGGGCTAATCCTGGGGGCCTGGCCTTGGGTCGCAGCGCTCCTGGCCTTCTGCTGTCCCAGGCCTTTGCTGTTCCGTCCCTGGGCTCCACCTCTTCTGGCCCATGTCAGGGTCTCACCTGAAGGCAGCGGTACCGTTGCCTGCAGACTTGCCCTCAGCCTAGGACACAGCGCTGTTCTGTCCGTTTTGCCAGCACCCGGGCTAGTTAAGGGTTGTTACAGAGTTGGGTGTATTCTACGTGTTTTGGTTTTCACAAGTTATATTGTCCGTGGGGCTAAAAAGGTGCTAAATACCATTCATAGTGAGGATCAGTTGTAGAGAAATAACATCCTTGAAGATATTGCCAAAGAGCAATTGGCAAGATTTATTTGCACTGTGAAATTTTAATGGCCTTAGCTTTCGACTTTAAAGTTTTATTTTGAGGTCAGCCCTCTCAGTCATGGACGAGCAGAGATTTGGCCGTGTTGAGATTTTGGCCGTGGTAGTAACGAAGGGAGTTGGAGTAGCATCATCTAGAAATTAGCTCCCACATGTTTGGGCAGAAGCCAAGGATGGTTTTTTTCCAGAGACTCTTCTGTGTTTGGAGGGAAGCAGGAGTACGGATGATTGTCATGTTTAGACTTCTGTGATGGAAACCACGCCTTTTGAGCTTCATGAGGGATGAGTAGCAGCAAGATCAGATCAGCATTGGGCATGCAGCTCCTGCGGGGCAGAGAGAAAGAAGGGGTTCACTCAGAGAAAAAACTCTCCAAAATTTACATATGCTGTGGAGGAGAAGAGCTCCTATTTACCCCTAAGCCATTATGGAATCTGCCTTCAATAAGAAACACACACACACACACACACAAAGAAAGAACTACAGAACTGTATAGAAAAATCTACAGGGTGTCCACCTACATCTCAGACTCACTATAGTGCTGACCATTGCATCCCAGGGTGCGGCGTGCTCATTTCTGTAACTGTCGGAAGGACCTTGTTCTAGCACTTTCACTTAACGACAGGGTCCTTGAAGCATCAAGTCGAGTTGAGCATTACAGTATGGCTTTAGTGTCATTCCAAAAATTTATTGAACTGCCGTGATTTTTCTAAGTCCTGTGCTTGTTTTCCTTTTATGTTTCTTCTACTTCTGAGGACAATTCCATTTTAGTTCATACGGGTAGAGGCCCATAAGTTACTGCATTTGGCGATTAATCTTATTCGAGACTCCTCTTTATCCACACTGTCCTGAGTCAAGAGAAATTTTATGTGCTGTGAACATGTGAAAAAGAAACTACATATTTCTTCCCTGGCTCTTTTTTATTTTTAAAAGCTGCTGAGTATTTTGGTGCAAACATCTTACATTTCGAGAAAACATGAAATAAAAATACATTAGCCAGAGGCCAACATGGAACTCCAGTGGCTTGTGTGCCTCTGCTGAGATAGTTATGGATGCCGGTTGGCCAGACTCAGGGACATTTAGATTTTGTTTCTGAGAGGAAGCAGTACATGGCCATAAGCCACATTAAGTTCATTAGGTGCAATTGCTACATGACACAGTTAATATGGTGACAGAAATGAACTCTTCAGTGACTCAATTCTAGTGGCAAATTTCAACCAATTTATCAGACAATTGAGTATGTTCTGCACTTGGGATGGATTTTAAAAAGGATAGTGCCCATTTTTTGTTTGGTTTATTTGACTTTGCAGACAGTTCATTTTATAAAGATGAGGCATGTCAGCATGGATAATGGGTTCGTCTGTTGCTGGTGCTTAAGGGAAGTTTTGCTAAGCAAACAAGGAATGCATCTAGAAGATGGTTTACAATGTGGGAAAAGATCTAATGCACTTGAAGGAAAAGTGTGTGTGTGTGTGTGTGTGTGTTGTGTGTGTGTGTGAGAGAGAGAGAGAGAGAGAGAGAGAGAGAGAGAGTGAGAGAGAGGGAGAGGGGCAGGCTGAATGATCTCTTTATATCTTTGTATATTCGAAGCCCTAAGTCTGTATGTTTGGGTAAGAAATATAAAGGTTTAAAATTAACCAATCATGACATCATACAAATTGGATTAGTCATATTTGTTAAATGCTGAGATAACAATCTGTGGTGTATCTGTCTATGTTGCAAATAATCACATGACTTGGGGACATTGCAAACTGGCACTTAGTTTTTTCCAAGGAGCAGTGCATTTTATTACATATAAAGAACCTGAAGCATGACTCCCTTACTCCATTTTAAAGATGAGAAAACTGAGTAAGAACAATAGTGAGAAATAGAGCAAGGAGCTACCACTAAGGTGGTTATTGCCACAATCTGGCCTTTTTATTGTCTAAATTTATGACTTGAAAACAACATGTTCAGTTCTATATTCACCTCCAGGTTCTGAACTGGATATCCAGCTGCTTACTGTTATCATTTCAACCTGGTTTTAACTAAATCTTTCAGTTAGCTTACATGGACTGCTGAGGTACAGGACAACTACTCCTTGTGACAATGACTCAGGCAACAGTAAACAAATACGCAGATAAATTGTACCACCAGGCAATGGTGTTCACTAGTCCTGAGTTAGTTCTAGTTATAGCTATTGATGCTGTCTATGGTAATAATACAGGCATGCATATTGAACATATGTTGTTCTCTAGCAAAAAAATCGATCGAGACTAAGCTCCTAAAACAACAAAAACAAAATCTTAGTTAAAACATAACCTGGTAATGGCATGGTCAGACTTAAGAGTCTTAGTTTGCATGGCTGGTGTCTTTCCAGATCATGCCCATTGGGGATGGAGATAAATGTCTGTTGCTTCTTTCTGGAGCTTGGATATTAAAGATATATTGACTCTCTTGACTGTGATTTTGGATTAGTTACATGAAATAACGTCAACCAAAGGTGGATGCAGGCTCTGAGTGCAGCACTTTCTAGAGATAGGAAGTCCTAGACCGAATGATCTCTTTACACCCTTGCATGCTTCAAGTCCCAAATTCCTGTTAAAGATCTTTCTTTATACTGATAACGCAAACACATTTATGCAAAACAGACTTTTCTTTCCCTTTATAAAATTTTGGAAATGGTTTTGTAAGAAATACTAGTCCCAATTTCTAAAGATAAAGGACATTATTTTGAGGAGAGTATATAATTTTGGGGGCGTAAGTATATCCTTACCTCTAGTTTATGAATTGGCTACAGAGATTGTCCCAAGGATAACAGCAGCAATTCAAAAGAAATGTTTGTTTCTACCTAGCCCCCTGCCACATGCCAACTTGTTGGCTCGGATCCCGCTTTGGGGTTCAGTGTTAGTTCATCCCAGGTTTGTGAGTCAGGGTGATCCTAATTTGATTAAGTGAAATTTTCAGGATTACTATGTATCAGATGTTTTGTTAATCAAAATAAATAGATAAGACCTGGCCAGTGTAGCTCAGTTGGTTGGAGCCTTGTCCCATGGCCTCAGATTTGATTCCTGATCAGGGCACACACCCAGGTTGTGGGTTCCATTCTCATTTGGGGTGCGAATGGAGGCAACCGATTGATGTTCCTCTTTCAAATGGCTATTTCTCTCTGTCTCTCTCTCTCTCCCTCCCTTCCTTTCTCTCTAAAAAAAAATCAGTAAAAAAGTAAAAAGATATCCTCGTTGAAGATCAAAAAAATAAATAAATAAATAAGTAGAAGGGGAAAGAAATAATTTGCGTAAATAGTTGAATACTTTGAGTGATTAGGAATATGACTATGCTTCAGACTGCCTTAATAAGGAGTCCGCTCTTAAATGAGGAAAGCTATTGCTGTAAGCACAAGGTAATGATGATAATCTGTAATTTTTAAAAAATAATTTTATTTCCAGGAAATAATTTGAAAAGGCAGATGTTAATTAGCTACTTACCTCAGCACTGATACGCAGGAAATCTAAACAACCTGTCTCAGTTCACACAATAAAATATTATAAAACCAAGAATACCATATTGCTGTCTAATATTTCAGTTCTGAATGCTTCTAACCAGTAGACTCTTTCTCCCTTAACACTATATATAACTGAATATCCATTTGAAAATAAGAGAGAGATTGTGTGTGTGTGTGTGCACGCGCGTGTGTGTGCGTGTGCACACGCGCGCGGGGACGCACACCTGCATACATGCACAAGCACATATCTGTTTGTTGTTAGTTATTTGCCTTCAGGAGTGGTTGGGGGACCCTTGGAGATCACTTCTGTTTGGGCGGCACGGGCCGTGGTGCTGTCACACACCTCTGGACAGAGGGAGGGCTGCTGGTGCAGCTCCTTGTGTGCCAGGATGGAGCTGGGGCTTAGGCAGACCTCCTCATGAGCGGAACGCTTGACCGGGCTTCCCTCTGGTTTCGTTCTCGCTGTCACAGGGCCGGACAATCCAGAGACCAGCTTAGATACCTGGCTGTGGCTTCATGCATTATGAACAAACATATTTTCCACTAAGTAGTGGAAGTTTAAAAGGACGTGATTACAGATTAGCAAGTTGGCTTCCCACTTTATTTCCCAATTTTCTTACACGGACACTTCTTGAGATTTAACATTGTTTGCCAGCAACAGGCATGGTTCTGGTATTGTGTTAAGTAGTCAGCTGCAGGGGCAGTGGTGAAAACATAGATGTGTGCTCAATGTGCTTTTAATTCTTAGGAGAAATAGAATACATTCAAGATTCAATTGCTTGGTAAATTCCTATTTTCAGGGCTTCTATGCATTGAAAGATGCCTGTCCTTCTAGGCCTAGAGAAGGGAGGTAAGCCATCCCTCCATTGACTGGTCTCTAATTGAACTCCCAGTGCAATTGGCTTTATGTTGCTGAAAGTCTCTTAAGACAATTTTGTTCTATGGGTGAAAAAAAAGTAATTTTGACAAATCCATGTCTGCTAATAGCTATTAGCTGTGTGTTTATTGTGCTAATGTGTTTTAAAAACAAAATAAACATTTTGGGCAAAACATTATAACTGCATCATATGCAAACCATCTATTGAATTATAAAATGTAGCCCGTGAGTTTTCTCTTAAGAAAGTACATTTAAGAATCTGCTATGGCAAATCAATATCAAAATGTGTACAATATTACAAGGACAAATAGAATGTTGATTTTGACTGGTTTGTTTATATTGAAACTATATTATTTTATGTGAAGTATGTGTAATAGAGCATTAGATTTGAAAACTCTGCGTTGAATATCATTTCTGACAGCCTTTTTTAGGGTCACTAAAATTCCAATAATTCAGTCTAGAATTGAAGTCGATTGCAGAGAAAAATTTAATATAGTCTGCTTGCCTGCCAGCTTCAACACAGTTTCAGAGCATTGAAATGGTTTGACACATTGAAATATAAAGTGCATTTGTCATATCTATTGGTGGAGTATTTTATGTGATCGCATCTAACAAAGATCAAGTTAGAGTAAAACTTATACTGTTTTTATGTGTTTGTGAAGAGGATTTTGTTTTATCTTGTCTTGTTTTCTTTTTTTTATGGTCCCGACGTGATTTATGACAGTCCCATAAACTATTCCTAGTAATAATAAAGAAGCGCATTCCCTGAGCCAATTTTGAAATGCAGTGGAACATCTCTAAATTACCACAATCATTGGCTGTTTCAAAGACCCATATGAAGCCAGGGCTATGTGTGGGGTTAAAACGTTGTTTCACATTCTGACTCCAGCAAATGAAAATTGTGTAATTAGAAGAAAACTTTTAAACATTTGTACCTCAGTATTCTCATCTGTAAAATGGGGGTATACTAATGAGTTTGTAGGGTTTCTTGTTTTGATGAAGATTTAAGATGTTATGTGTATAACCCTGACTCAGTGTCTACCACTTACCAGCTTTCTCTGAAAATCTTTATTCTTATGGCTTCTGGGAATTACATTCATAGAACGAAATCTGTGGAATATCCAAGTATTAGAATACCAGGAAATATTGGAATGAGAATGTGGTATGGTCTCTCTCTCTCTCTCGCTCTCGCGCTCTCTCTCTCTCTGGGTAAAATTCTGTATTGGACATTGCAAAAGAAATGTACTTTTCCTGGTACATATTCAGTGCTGCATGTTTATATGATTACGTGATATCGGGCTTCTGATGGTGAAGGCTGTAATGATATTTGATTCTGTTTTGGATATCTTATTGAGCACAGATTACTCTGGGATGGACCTCACCATTGTGTAGCAATGCTGTTTATGAGAGTACTAGAGGCCCAATGCACGAAATTCGTGCACCGGAGGGGGGAGGGTGTCCCTCAGCCCAGCCTGCACCCTCTCCAATCTGGGACCCCTTGAGGGATGTCAGACTGTCCGTTTAGGCTCGATCCCAGTAGGATCGGGCCTAAACGGACAGTCTGACATCCCTTTCACAATCCAGGACTGCTGACTCCCAACCACTCACCTGCCTGCCTGCCTGATTGCCCCTAACCGCTTCTGCCTGCCAGCCTCATCACCCCCTATCACCCCCTAACCACTCCCATGCCAACTTGATTGATGCCTAACTGCTCCCCTGCCAGCCTGTTTGTCCCTAACTGCCCTCCCCTGCAGGTCTAGTCACTCCTAACTGCCCTCCCCTACAGGCCTGGCCACCCCTAACTGCCCTCCCCTGCAGGCCTGGTCACCCCCAACTGCTCTCACCTGCAGGCCTGGGTCCCCCCAACTGCCCTTCCCTGCAGGCCCGGTCGCCCCCAACTTCCCTCCTCTGCCAGCCTGGTCACCCCTAACTACCCTCCCCTGCTGGCCTGATTGCCCACCACTGCCCTCCCTTGCAGGCCTGGACCCTCCCAACTGCCCTCCCCTGCTGGCCATCTTGTGGCAGCCATCTTGTGCCCACATGGGGGAAGCCATCTTTGACCATATGGGGGCAGCCATCTTGTGTGTTGGAGTGATGGTCAATTTGCATATTACTCTTTTATTAGATAGGATACAAGTCTCTCTTCATTTTTACATTTATACAGTCATGAACACATAACCTGTGGTCTATAATTCAGATGTCCATTTTAAAAGGTATAAGTAAAAGTAGACCAACCACTTGAACAATAGTTCTTTATGAGAAGACTATTTCTGTGCCCTCGCTAAGAGGTCCAGTAATAGTATTTCACTGATGGTTAGAATATATTACGTTGAGTGAGAAATTCTGTTTAGCAGAAGTCATTTCAAGACCCTAATCACTTAATAGCCGATTTATTTAACAAACATCATCTGTTACATACACTTATACATAGATACATATGTTAATAAAGATTACACGCGTATATATGCATTTATTTGAATGTTTGAGAATATTACATAGTTTGTCTCCAGATTTTTATGTATGACATATTTCATGATCTATATAATATATAATTATTTGTAAGGGTTATAAATTGAGTATGAAATTAGTAACCAAGATAAACATTTTCCAAAGTGTGTTCTACTGAATTCAGTATCCACAGTGTTAGTAAGAATTATTTGAAATGTTTCCAGGTTGAAGTAAGTTTGTAAAACATTCCATTAAACAATTTTTACAGTAAGATTTCTTAAAGCTCATTGCTAGATTGCATAGTTATAAAACATAGGAGGATTGTGATATACTGTTTCCCTAAACTTTTTCAACACAAAAGCCTTTTTTGATTTTTTTAGGGTACCTTGCAGCATTAGTAATCATTAGAACATACTTCGGGAAATTCAAGTTTAATTGAGTGTGCCACATACATTTCCATATCAGTAGGTCTAATCAGGAGATGGGAGCCATACTAGCTATTTGAACAGAGATGATGTAATATTTTAAAAAAATTGTCAACCAGGTACAGTGTTGTTAACTAGTAACCAAAAGGGTAAAATGAGAACTTTGACATATCACGTAGATAGCAATTTCAGGAAGCAAGTACTACCTTCAGGACTCAGGAGACAGACAGGTGAAGAGGTTGGACTTATTAAGACTTGAGTGTAGAGAAGAGACACCAGGAAGCTGCAACTTAGAACTCCGCAGACAGGATATTGGCCAGCTGGGGCTGGTGTCTCTGAAGATTTTGCTTTATCTTGTGACTAGAGGCCTGGTGCATGAAAATCATGCTTGGGGGGGGCGGGTGTGTGGCGATGTGTATGTCCCTCAGCCCAGCCTGCACCCTCTCCAATCTGGGATCCCTCTCACAATCCAGGACTGCTGGCTCCCAACTGCTTGCCTGCCTGATTGCCCCTAACCGCTTCTGCCTGCCAGCGTGATCACCCCCTAACCACTCCCCTGCCAGCCTGGTTGCCCCTAACTGCCCTCCCTTGCTGGCCTGTTCATCCCCAACTGCCCTCCCCTGCAGGCCTGGGTTCCCCCAACTGTCCCCCCCGGCAGGCCTGGTCGGCCCCAACTGCCCTCCTCTGCCAGCCCAGTCACCCCTAACTGCCCTCCCCTGCAGGCCTGGTCCCTCCCAACTGCCCTCTCCTGCTGGTCTGATCACCCACAACTGCTCTCCCCTGCAGGCCATCTTGTGGCAGCCATCTTGTGTCCACATGGGGGCGGCCATCTTTGACCACATGGGGGTGGCCATCTTGTGTGTTGGAGTTATGGTCAATTTGCATATTACTCTTTTATTAGAGAGGATGAGAATGATTATGCAGGTGGGAGAGAAACAGCACACTGTGTCCAGTTACTGCCCTTGGAAGGAACTGCCATGGTTGGGGTTAAGAAATACTGCTGGGGCAATGCTGATAGAAACAGGCAGGAAGCCCACAGAGCAAATCCCTCATTCCTCTCTCAGCCTGGCAGCCTCCCCTCAGTGCCCACCATGCAGAGCCCAACACGGAGCGGCCGGCCAAGCAGAGATGTGGTTTGCAGAGTCCCAGCCTGAGAACCCCAGGGAAGGGCATAAAAGGATGGTTTGAAGCTGATAACAATGGCTTAATTGGCACAATTGCTCTATAAGAATCCATGCTCTTAGGAGGAAAAAAGTTAGAAGTATTTTCAAAATGGTCCTTTTATCATTGTAGATTAAATTTGCTATTGTAATTCACAAAGGAAACCCTATCACTTTATCATTTATACCCCCAGAAGCAATATTCCAGTATTACATTAATATTCCATTATTAATGTATAGGTTTCCCAAAATAAAAAGGAATGGTTAGGTTGAATTTATTTTGAATCATGAAAAAATACATTGTTGAAGGCCTGCACAGTTCTTAACTTTTTAATGCTATTCAGCACATTTATTGCTTCTTGGGATTCATATGTAGAGAGGCATGAAATCACGTGCACATGGATTCAAGCAGAAAGATGCTGTGCTGCTGAGAATCAGCGAGACATCAATATGGTGGTAAGGCTGCTTGCGTCCTAGGGTGCTTGGGTATGTGGGAAAGTTTGTGGGTGATTGAGAGGGTACTTTTTATGAGAGGCATCAGTTATGATTGAGAATTTAATTACACAAATGCCATCAGTAGGTGAAAACCTCCTCTTCTGGTCCTTATGTTTACTTAATGCCCAGCAACAGGAATGTTTTACTGGCATATTTTGGGTTTACCTTATATATTTGGGGTTCATGTTAAATTCTACTTATTGACGAAATCCAGTTTGACATTTCTTGATTTTTTTTTTTCTTGGTTATATACTGGGCTATTATGGGGACGGTGTGTCCTGTAAGCTGTGCAGTCTTAGCTAGAGACATTGAGTCAAGGAAGTCCATAAGAAATGAATGCCATTTAGAAATCATCCATATGAGTTACTGGAATATGAAAATAACTTTGAAAGCAAATTGTTGCTGTTTTTATGTAAGATGTCATCAGTCTATCTTGGTGATATTACATGCAATCAGATATTTGCTTTGATTAAAACGTTTGTTTCTCTGAGTACTGGCTTCGATTAAGACATATATGAAAAATGCTATGAAGGTGACCTACAGCTGTCTGATGATTTAGCCACTGTTCTGGAGAAATGTCCATGTCCTAATGTCTATTTCATAGACTTGAAAAGGTATTTTCTGGTAAAGGGACTTCAGCTTTTTAGCAGGTTCCAAGGTTCATATCATATACTTCAATGATCCTGTTTCAGTACCTACTTTTTGCAACATACACATGGGAATTTCATCCAAATTGTCTTTTTCTTTAAAGAAAAAGAAAAGTCCATGTTTTAAATACTGTGTAGGCTGTTTGAATGTCTTTAAGTGGATTTTTGGAGGAAATCATTCAGTTAGAACAGGTTTTCAGTTGAGTCACAAAGGGGTTACATCTCAATATTTCACTGAACTATCTCCATACATACTTAGCTGATAATTTAGAAGTTAAACAGTATACATGCTATTTTTTTGCTACCCTTGTTCTATCTTATAGGAGCTAATCCTGGTTCGGAATTGTGTGTAGTGCTTTGCATAATTTCTCAAAAAATTTCCAATAGGAGCATGTGTTGTGGTGCAATATGGAATAAAACATAATTGCTGAAATAAACAAAAATACATTCACATATACACACATACATACATATATACATCATATATACATATACATCATCCTATCTAATAAAAGAGTAAGATGCAAATTGACCATCACTCCAACACACAAGATGGCTGCCCCCATGTGGTCAAAGATGACTGCCCCCAGGTGGACACAAGATGGCTGCCACAAGATGGCCAGCAGGGGAGGGCTGTTGGGAGGGAGCAGGCTGGCAGAGGAGGGAAGTTGGGGGCTATCAAGCCTGCAGGGGAGGGCAGTTAGGGGTGACCAGGCTGGCAGAGAAGGGAAGTTGGGGGCCACCGGCCCTGCAGGGAAGGGCAGTTGCGGGGGACCCTGGCCTGCAGGGGAGGGCAGTTGGGGGTAAACAGGCTGGCAGGCAGAAGTGGTTAGGGGCAATCAGGAAGGCAGGCAGGTGAGCAGTTCGGAGCCAGCAGTCCTGGATTGTGAGAGGGATGTCCAACTGCCCGTTTAGGCCCAATCCCAGTAGGATCGGGCCTAAACAGGAAGTTGGACATCCCTCGAGGGGGTCCCAGATTGGAGAGGGTGCAGGCTGGGCTGAGGAACACCCCCCCCCCCCCCATGCATGAATTTCATGCACCGGGCCTCTAGTCTATACATATATATATATATATATGTAACTTCCCCAACTTAATTAAATTGATGGACTGTTTATGAATGTCTTCCTTTAAAATAACTTACATTACTAAGATAAATGTTATAGTAGGACAATGCTAGCTGCTTGAACAAACCTAAACTTGCTTTTTCCAGAATATTCCAGCATTCATATTACTGGTGGAAAGGAAGTTGCTTCTCCTAGTCATTTTAGAAACCTAAACTGACAAAAGCTATGCCAGGCTTCTAGAATCTCTGTGGGTATTGACTCTGTCCCAGGTAGCTAGAAGCAGAGAAAAGCAAGTAGCATCACCTGGGGAAGCTTATAATGGGCCAAGCCTGGAAGTTCCCACACAGTGACTTCTACTGGTACTTGGTTGGTCAGAACTCAGTCACATGGCCACATTCAATAGCAAGGGAATCTGGAACCTGTAGTCCAACTGTGCACTCAGGAAGAGCAGAAAGTATTGTGAAGTACTGCCTATGTCCAGAGTGTTTAGAAAGTGTTTAATTGGTCATTCCTTTATAATATAAAATGACATGTAAAATAATGATATACATTAGTATCTCAGCATTATCATTATATTGCAGTGTGGAGACAAAGAAAGTTCAAGGCCAGAGGGGATTGTGACAGTTTATGAGTCACAGTAAAAAAATGTTTGAGAGCTATTGCTGTACATCTAGAGTTACTAGAAAGCATACCTGAGGACTGTACCTTTACTAAAGGGGGTCACATGCTATTTCTAAAAGTATCTACTACCATGACATAAAATAGCCTGGCTGTAGAAGGTTTACATTAACTGGGATGGTTGAGTTGTTTGTGAAAGGCAGGGCATCTGGGGTTAATGGTGTTTCTTTGAGCTACTGTGCTATGATGGTTGATTTGATTGTATTATAGAGTAGCCAAATTAGTAGTTTGCAAAAATCAAGAGTTTTTTGAAGAATGCTCAGTCCTTAGATGATAATGTGGAAATCTGCCTATAAAAGAACATAGATTTTTGAGAGAAAACAAAAGCCTACTGAAATTAGAACTTTCTTATTTAATATAAATTAACATATTTTATTTAATAAGCTTATAATTAATCCTTTCATTGATATTAAATACCTGAAAATAATTTGCCGTAATCAATACATGATACCAGTAGTGTGTGAAAGCAACCAATTAATTTTTTAGTTTCATAATCTTCCTTGACATTTTTGTATGCCAGTTGACTCATTTTCCCCCTTGCACTTCCATATCAAACAAAGCAGAAATAGCCTGACTTTATTCTTTTTAATATTTCTACAATTTAGTCAAGGTTGGGGAGTAGATAAGAGTTATGTTTATTTACAAGTGATAACTCTGTCATTATTTATTTGAGGGCAAAGTTGTTATCAGAGAAGTAAACCTCAAATTTGGAGGTATAAATTTGAGTTCAATTTCCCATTTTCTCATATAGAATCATGTAGAATGACTGCCACATAATGTATTTTTATTTCTTTTCCTCTCCCAGTTCAAATACTATAAATCACATTTTATTTTCACATATTCAAAAAAATAGTTGAATATTATTATGTAATAATATGGTATTATCAACATGAATGTGCAGTATTAATACCCCGAATGGCAAGCTGGAACTCTCATTGCGGGTTCTTATTCTATAAAGTTTGAAGAATAAATAATCATGGACTAAAAAATTTTGAGCAAAAGCGTGGAAGTTTATTGCAAGAGTATACAAACTCCCCCTGGGAAGGGGTCCTCAAAGGGGACTAACCCACTCTGTGAGTCTCTTTGTCTCAGGGTGTATAAATGCTGGCAGCTTCTTTGTCTGTACATGCTACTTTCTAACTGGACCCTTCCTCATTTCATATCGCTATGTGTTTTTTCTAACTGGCCAATTTCCCCCTTTTCCCTGCATGGTATCAGTTTCTAAGTTTCAAGGCTCACCCAGTGCTCCCCCCGCCCCTTTCTTCTTCTCCTTATCTTGTAACATTCTTCTGTCCTCTGTGTATGTAGGGTAAACAATCTGGAAGCTTGGAACTGTCTCCCCATCACGTATGCATTCCTCTCCCATGGACTCCTCCCTAACTGCCTTTCCCTGCCGCTAAATCCTTTCAGTATTATCAACAAGTATCTTTAGATTTGAGAGTTGGACTTGGCAAAATGTACTTAAAAGACCAAAAGGAACATTTTTAAGTAATTTAAAATTAATAAACTTATTATAAATTTTAGAATGTTTATAGCTAGTCTCCGTTTTTCTCCGGGTACACTTGAAACCTGTATGGTTTTGTGAACCAATGTCACCCCAATATATTCAATTAAAAAGATTAATAATGAAATAAAATATACTTTTCCAAGAGTTAAAAAGATAAAGTGACTATAAATATTTTGCATATTAAACTTGCAAAAGATTTTAATCTTGTTCTTGAGTTCCTTTCTTCCATATCTTGGAAACTTCCTCATCAACCACTGTTCTAATCAGTTTACCTGATGTTGGAGAAGGCAAGTGTATATTTCAGATTTTTTTCAACTTTATAGAATCTGCATATCTACCAATTAAAAGCACTTTTTGTTATACATAAGCTTGTTATTTGAGTAAGATCAACAAGTTGTATAGGATCACAAACAAATTCATTAATTATCTCTTGTATCCAGGGCAAAATAGAGCCTGTGAGTTGAAAAATGAGTTGTTTATTTTTGGAGGGGCTGGGGATAAAGAACAATGAAACTTCCAAATAAAAGTAGTTGGACCTTTCTGCTGTGGATTTGAAAATAGGTCCAGAAGGCTGAGCTTAATATAACATGTGGCAGGTGGCCTGCGTTTGCCTGGAGAATTCCTTTAGGGCAAGACAGCTCAGCAAACACATAAATCCTTTTTTCTCTGTTATCTGGTAGCACATTTAGTTGCCATGGGGATTTTATTTATGCACAGATCCTCCGCAGTTTAGTTTGTGCCTAAAGTTTAACTGTACAGCTGTTACCATAAATGCTACATGGCAATATTTTCCAAACAGAGACCCTAGAACAAAAAGAACATTTTTTTTCCCAGCATTGATTTTGCTTTGTATGTTCTGAAACATCTTAGTTAAGTATTACTACATAACAGGAAAACTTCAGAAGTCCCAGCCAAGCAGTTGATATTATTCATGTTGCTTAAATTGTTCAAGTGCAAAGATACTATATGAAAATTTGGCAAATATATTTTCAGTCAGGACAAAATTTGGCAAGATTAAATGAGTAGCTTCTTTTTACTCTATTTCAGGTGATTTAATTCCCCCTCCCCACTACTGTTAGTTCTTACAGGAGTTTAAATCACATGATGAATAAGACAGAAATACTCCTTACTTCCACAAGTCTTTTAATACTCCTCCCGCCCCCTATTTTTAGTGGAGGAGGGAGGACAACAAGATAAAAAAAAAAAAATGGTGATTGCTTTCACAGCAATCAAGGGATACGTAAGTTTCCCCTGCTCAGGGCTAGGTCCTGATTTGGACTGAATTGCTTTTGGTTAGTCTTGATTTGTACTACACCAGATAAATCACCAGTATGTTTCCTTTGTGTGAGCAGCACGGATTGGTCAATGAAAAGGGGAACTGATGCTTTTAGACTGCATGCATAAAATTACCTCACACCATCTGTGTCACAGTGCACCAGGAAAATGATGAAAGGGAACTCGAAATCCAGGTAAAAGTGCTCCCTTAGAAGGAAAGTAAAGCATTTGGAAGCAAGATATATTGTTCACATCTTGCTCCCCACATTCCATTTCTGGTATTCGATGTTGACTGTGTCAGAAAACCATTGAGACATCATCCTTACAGATGGTGCAGCTCTAGTTAGAGGGTCACCATATAAAATTTGAAATGATAAACTAAATGAAGGCCTTCTGTTTAATGCCATATATTCTTGGCAGTAACCAAACAGTTTGACATCAAAACTGCATTACTACAGTAGCAATCATACTCTGCTAGGAACATATATATACCTTTTAGATATTTTTTCCATCTATCATAAATGGCCACCTAAGTCTGAAAATGAACTTTGATGTGATTACTGGAATAAATTAGAGATTTTAAATGGCAACTATTAACAAGTTTTGTCTACAGCATGCATGCTGTGGTCATTGGCAGCACCTCTTGTGAGAGGTGATGGAATCTCTTGGCCATCCACTGAACATTTTTAGCAAGTGTTTCATGTCACTTCTTAAGGGGTATTGTACAGGAAGACAAACATGTATGTCCCCTGTACCCATATAAGCAACACTGATATCGGAGCATTCAGTTACCACTGTGAAGTAATTTCCTGAAAAATTCAGCTATTTCATTGATTCATTGTGACATTGCTACTCAAATTATGGTCATTGGATCCAGTAGTATTGGCATCCATCACCTGGGAGCTTGTTAGCCATGCAGAATCTTGGCTCCACAGTGCCCGCCCCCAAATAACCTGAATAAGAATCTGCATTTTTTGACACGATCCCCAATTGATTCCTATGCTGTTAAACTTGAGAAGCATTGGTCTATGAGCCACGAAAGTGGAGCTAAAACTACTCTGAAGATTATTATGAAAGGGGAGCTGGGTTTCATCAGCTATTCTGGGACCTGCTAGTAACCCTTAGCACGCCCCCCCCCCTTTCCTTCTGCCTCTGTATTTTTAACTCACACACCTCAATTTTCTGAGTTCATTCTTTTCTCCCTGAAGCCCAGTGATAATTAGTGTCAACATTGTCTTTCAGAAATATAGGTTGACTAGCTGCTAGACCTTTCACAATGTTTGGGTCACTCTCCCTTGGTCCAGTCCACCTAAGTGTCCTCATAGTCTTTTTCTGTGAACCTTGATCCAAAATCACAATAAATGAACCACCTGATCCTGACACATCATGTTCTTTATAATTTCACACCCTTTAATTTGCTGTTTCCTCTTCTAGGACTGACGAACTTTTATTCATACTTAAAGATCCAGTTCCCAGGTTTTCTAGATGAGGCATCCAATTTTTGGCAAACAATTTCCCACTATGTAGGATATAGTACACAGGGAGGAGCAAAAGCAGGTTTACAGTTGTGAGTATGTGAAACACAGTTTATTTTATGTAATTATTTGTTATTGTATTATTTTTCATACAAACAACTGTAAATGGACTTTTTCCCCACTCTGCACAGTATTTACACAAACCTCTGATGGAGTAAACATGACACTATATCTTAGTTATTATCTCAAGTCTGACTCCCTCACTAGACTGATTGCTCCTTGAGGACAAGACTTATGCAATTTACCATTGTATTCCCCACACCTAGGGGAGTATCCAGCCCATAGCAGGTGTTTATTAAATGGACTAGAGGCCCGATGCACGAAATTCATGCAAGAAGAGTTGGCCTTTCTTCCCCCAGCTGCCGGCACTGGCTTCCCTCTGGCACCTGGGACCAGGGCTTCCCTCGCAGCCCAGGCTTTGTCCCGAAAGACGTCTGGTCTAATTAGCGTATTACTCTTTTATTATATAGGACTAGAGGCCCAGTGCATAATTAAATCATGCACGTGTAGGGTCCCCTAGGCCTAACCTGCCACCCAGGCCATATCCACTGCCCCGCAAAGCCTAGCACGCTCTGTGGACACTGCTGGCAGCCTGCTCCCCGCTTTTGATGGCAGGGGGTCCGCTGGTGCCGGAGCGGACACACAGCTCCCCGCTTTCAATCGCGGGGGAGCTGGGTGTCTGTCCGCTGGTGCAGCAGGCCTTTCAAAAGCCTCCGGTGGAGGCTTTTGGCCTGTTGCTGGAGTGGACAGACACCCAGCTCCCCCCCGCTTTCACTTTCGATCGCGGGGGAGCTGGGTGTCTGTCCGTTGGTGCCGGAGTGGACACCCAGCTCCCCGCTTTTGATGGTCGGAGGCGGGATGTGGGCTCGCTGCCCCAGAGGCCCCTTCTGTGCCGCAGCACAGCCATGGCACAGATGCTGCCAGCGGCGCGAGCTCAGCGTCCCACCGGCCCAATTGGCCACCCCAGCCCCCCTGAGTCCCGCCCCCCCACGCCTCCTGGCCAATCATGGGCATAGCGAAGGTATGGTCAATTTGCATATTACTCTATTATTAGGTAGGATGAGTGCCAAATCCATTTAAAAAGACACCTTTTTACCTTTTTAGTAATCACAACTGCTACTAAACTGAGACTTCAGGGTAGATCAGTTCACTCTCTCTGTGCCATAACCTTTCATAAAAAATATATCTTCCTGTTCTGAAAGAATCATGTCAGATATTGTGGAAATAGGAAGGATAATAGAAGGCCAGTTATAAAGTAGGATATGAAAAGGAAAGGGCCTGAATTGAAAAATTACCAAAACTTGAATGCTCAGTTGCAGAGAAACTGGTACACTGGAGAAACCCAAGAGTGAATAAAAATACGTTCTAGGGATTTGATTATACTTGATGTGAAAATTGTATCACTCTTATTAGAAGTAGAGGATTCATCTGTCACCACATTGATACTTGCTTTAAGGTTAGAAGTTTATATTTGAAGTAATAATATACATTTCTGTGTATACCTAAAAACAATGTATTTTACTTTTATGAGTAATATTTCATATCCCATTTGCACAAATGATAGTACAATGCTAATAATGTTAACATGGAGGGAAATGAGCACATTGGATTTTTCTTCAGATATGAATGGCAGTGGTTTGCATCGAGCTATGATTATCTTCTGTTTATATAAATGTTTGTGTAAAAACAGCACAGGTTGCATGTAAAGGAATACATTTATGCTTTTGGATCTTCCAAACTACTGAATGTTTTTACCTTGTTTGCTTTATACTTCCTGCTACAGTTTAAATTCATGTGGTATTTCTAAGTTGTTCTGTGAACATATGAACTGAAAAGTTTCAGTATTTCTTTGGTAACAATAAAAGCGGGAAATTTGAACTACATTACCATCACCTTTCTTTAGAAGATTTCTCAAACCTAATTTGGAAACTACCAAAAATAAGGATAGTAATGTCTGCGATGAAACATTGCCATGGAAATTAATGACATTTCTAATTCCTACTCAATTCAAAAGCTTTTTATTTCTAATCTATATTTTACAAAACAAAGGTCACTAAGTGAATGTTTTGGGTTTTGATTCTAATATAGCTGTTATCAGTAATGTTGGGCATGGGTTTTAAGGAATCTGTGGTTCTTAGAGGTCTCAGCCTGAGCTTATGCTACAGCTAGGTACAAACTTTCCTAACCTTGTTTTTTACTGTGTCTTGGGAAGGAGCTCAAATGTTCAATTGCCTACAGTCTCTTAACACAAAGCTGGGCAGGTCTGAAATGTCCTGTAGATATAAAGGTGATTGAGATGGTTAAGGGCCAGCAGGAGAAAGGAAGACTGAGGGGAAGAAGATCCAGAATAAAACAATCTGGGGCCATTTACTAGAGAAATGTGGTATTTGTTGGTTTTGAAGAAGTCAGTGACAGATCACATAGATATTTTTACTGTGGAACTCTGGACAGTAAAGTCACTAGGATGAAAGGTTTGTATTCAGTTATATAGAAGCTAAACAACAAAACAAAACAAAACAAAACGAAGTGATACTTTGCGAATGAACACTTTGGGAGTATTGGCTATCTTTGAGGAAGTATCTACAAAAACCTGAGAAATCCTGGAAGGGCTATTGCTGCCAGGTAGGACAAGGATTCCTTTTGTTTAGAATGTGAAGGACTGGCAGAAATAGTACTGTCAGTGCTCAATGATGGTCTGTTTTAGCAGTTCCTTAAGAAAATCACTGGACAGTTTTGGGGGTATGGGCTAGAGTAATTGAGAGTTTAGGAAATGCAAGGTAAATCAGGTATTGGAGAAATATGGTAAGCTTAAAAACAAAAAGATAAATACAAACTAAAGGAGAGAAAGATTAATGGTCAAGTATATTATGCTGCTGAGTTTCTTTTTTGGTGGCATCAAGAAGAGGATCAGTTAGTATTAATGTGCTGAAATCCAAAAGGCTGGCAGTGTTTCCTATGAAGGTCTATAGGAGAAAGACAGTGAATTTATTTGGGAACTAGACTACTTAATGAACTCCTCCCCCCCCCCCCCCCGCCCCCCAATACTTATCAGTGTAGATGTTTGGCACTAAAAGGATCGTCTTCGGTACCTGGAATAAGCAAGGTACCTCTCCTATGTTGTAGAAGGAGCATAGCATGATGATAAGGGCAAGGAAGAGACTCTGAAGCTAGAATCCACTTGGGTCCAACTCCTAGTTCTATCTTAACCATCTGCGGAAACTTGAGCAAGTCATATCACTCTGTGCCTCAGGTTCCTCAACTGTAAAACGGGGATAATAATGCTACTTACCTCTAAACAGCTGTGAGGATTAAGTTTAATATCATTTAGAAACATATTTGGTATGTATTAACTAATAAATACTGTTATTATTACTACTATTGTTAAGAAATAATATCTGAAAGAGGTATGCTGATGGATAAATGATTCAGAGAATAATAGATTGATAAATGACAATATCCTAATAAAAATGAAAGATCTCTGAAGATTAATGTTTGGAGGAGACCTTAATGCATCAGAGAAAATTGACAGGTGAGAATATTACAGGGCAGAGTATAAATAAGAGGGCAAGGTACCGTCTTGGAAGCCATTGGGAAAAACAAACAATTAAATGTCAACTTTTAATAAAATTAGTTCAAGAAGCAAAGGAACTACCTATGTTGATAGGATGAAGAGGAAAGAAAAAAGAATATACAGTTTTCTTCCTCTAAAATATTAGCTCATTGAGAACAAGGACTTCAAAAAAAAATCATTATTGTTGACAGTATTACAGACGTCCCCTTCCTCCCTCCCCGCCATTGATACCCACACTACCCTCTGTGTCCATGGGCTGTGCATATATGCACATAAGTGCCTCAGTTAATCTCTCCCCACCCTCCAACCTCAAGGCCTGTATCTTCTTCTTCGACTTCTCAGTGCCCAGCCCTATGCTTCGCATATAATGGACACTTACTATTTAATGAACTTATGAATGCATGAATCTAATTAATGGATTAATTAATTTAATGAATTAGGGAATTAAGTTTATTAACAAATAACTTTTTATGAGCATTCAAAGAAAGTCGGTCATGTATGAAATTTTATTTAAGCTTAAAGGAATATAAAAAAGTAAAATTTATTTTCAGGGAACAGAATTATAAAATTCAATAGTCAAGTTAAAGGATTAATTGGGGAGAATTTCTCAGATAAAATTATGCAAGAAATAATGAGAACATGTTTTCTGCTTAAAATTCTATTAAATATAGAGGTGGTAAGGATTTAGAAGCGAAGGGGTTGATAGATCGAAGTTGCCATCTATGAGAAAAGGCAGAGTTTATAAAAGGATGTTACTCACCTCTAAAGTTTATAGAGAATTGACTGTTTGCTGAAATCATTTCAGAGGTCCCCAGGGTGTGTTCCTCAAATGGGAAAGGATAAATGTCCATGAAACAGTAAAACATAGTTCAATTGCTTTGTTTCATAAATTAAAGGCCCTGGATGTGTTCAAACCCAAGGTATAAAATATGTGTGGAAGTGTTATGGAGACAACTAGAAGTAGGGTTTAGAGGTAAGAAACAAATCCTTAAACTACCTCTATTAGAAAAGAGAATCACAGATGACTTAAAGAAAAGTAGTAATGTTATTAGATGAGTTATTTAGTCACTTTTCAGTAAGAAAATATGTTAAAGAACATAAAGTGTTTTTTGTTGTTGTTGTTTTTTGGTGTGTGTGTGTGTGTGTGTGTGTGTGTGTGTGTGTGTGTAACATCCATTCAGATTATCATTGATTTAGGCAACATGCTTTGTAAGAGCATTGGACACAAATGGCAACTAGTGTTGCCAGTGAATTAGAAAATAATAAAAGTCACAAGAAGAGTCACCACTGAGCTTTCAGCTGTATGTATGGCCTATAGAAACTCCATGTGAAGTTAACTGCAGAATTTAAGAGCCATGTAGCATGCTGGTTTTAAAAATACAGTCTTCTAGGTGATCAACTATTAAAATTTAAAAATTAATGGAAGCTTTTTCAGTGTTATACTTTTCCTTATATTTTCTTAAATCTTTGATGTCAACCACCCCTTACCTACTTGCAACTGACATTAGAGGGCAAAAAAAAAAAAAAAAAGACTAAACAATACATGGTAAACTGCATACACTCTTTAATTCATTCAACAGATATTTAGAGTGTCTACTCCTTGCCAGACAAAGGCTATCACAGAACACAGTGCATGTTGCCGCTGTTCTCTGAGCTTAGTCTAGCAGTGGTCTTAAAGCTTTCCTGTGCTCCAAAATTTCCTAAAAATATTAAAAATGCAGATGCCCAGACATTACTCTGAGATGGTTTCTGTTAGGTGGTGTTGGGGGTGGAGAGGAAGGTGGTGGCAGCCTGGAATTTCTATTTATTCATATACTTTGGTGATGATGATGCATGTGGTTTGAGGAACACACTGAGACTCATTGGGCTAGTGGACGATAGAGGATGATTGCTCTGCTGGAGAAAGGCAGGAAGTGGGCAGGAGTACAGAGCAGAGGTGTCTGTTCCTGGGGGAGAGCAGAGGTGTCTGTTCCTGGGGGTGGAATTGACCATAGGATTCCCCCAGCAAGAGGCATCAACTTGGACCAATGATGGGTGGGAAAGGGGTGGCCAGGATGAAAGGGCTTGGATGGAGGAACTAAAGGCAGGGAAGGGTGGCAGAATAATCCAGGCAGAAGGAAAAAAAAGGTAGGAAGACTGACAACTTGTGCCCTCACTATAGTTGGTAGACTCTTCTCGCATTTAACATTGTACCAAAGTTCAACAATCAGGTACTGAACAGATTCCACTTACAGCTAAAGATGAGGCTTGTTCCCAACTGGAAAAGCTTGTGGTTGGGGACAGGTATGTAATCATGTAGTTTAAATGATTAACATTTATGAAAGACTTGTTGGTTACAAAAATACACATGTAAGCTATGAGACAATAAAATATATACCACTTACTTTACCACCCAATATAAAGGGCCCGAACCTTGGCAGTATTATTGAAGTTGCCTGGATTTTCCATCATCCCATCTCCTACTGAGATCTCCTGATTTTTTTTTTTTTTTTTTTATTTTGGTTTATTGTTCCCTGTTAATTTTTTAAACTCTAAATAAATAATTTGGGGCAGCTTCTTTGGGATTTCCTGTATTAACATCACATCATCCGTGAATCACAATTTGTTTTTTATTTTCCTTGTTTCTGATTTTAAATGGGATTATTCTGATATTTAACTAAGATTTGCTGTAGTTTTTTCATTGATATTTTTCATTTAGTGAAGGAAGTCTCCTTTTAGTTTGAGTGGGCTAAGATGTGTTTGGTTAATTGTGAATTTGCATAGAGTTTGATCAAGTGGTTTTTCTGCATGTATTTATGGTATTATGTGATTTGTAACCTTTAATCTATTAATGTGGTAAATTACAATTAAAGATTTTTCTAGTATTGTAGTTTTGGAATTAAACCAACATGGCCATGAGATTTTTCTTTTTTTATTTATTAAATTTAATAAATCTTTATTGTTTAGATTATTACAATTGTTCCTCTTTTTTCCCCGCCATAGCTCCCCTCCACCAGGTTCCTATGCAACCCTCTGCCCCTACCCCTCCACTGTCCTCATTCATAGGTGTACGCTTTTTGTTCAGTCTCTTCCCACACCCCTCACTCCCCTTTCCCCCGAGAATTGTCCACTCCCTTTCTATGCCCCTGATTCTATTATATTCACCAGTTAATACTGTTCATCAGATTTTTTATTCCCTTGGTTTTTAGATTCACTTATTGATAGATACGTATTTGTTGTTCATAATTTTTATCTTTATCTTTTTCTTCTTCTTCCTCTTCTTAAAGAATACCTTTCAGCATTTCATATAATTCTGGTTTGGTGGTGATGAACTCCTTTAGCTGCTTCTTATCTGTGAAGCTCTTTATCTGACCTTCAATTCTGAATGATAGCTGTGCTGGGTAGAGTAATCTTGGTTGTAGTTTCTTGTTATTCATCACTTTGAATATTTCTTGCCATTCCTGTCTGGCTTGCATAGTTTCTGTTGAGAAATCAGCTGACAATTGTATGGGTGATTCCTTGTAGGTAATTAACTGTTTTTCTCTTGCTGCTTTTAATATTCTCTCTTTGTCTTTTGCTCTTGGCATTTTAATTATGATGTGTCTTAGTGTGGTCCTCTTTGGATTCCTTTTGTTTGGGGTTCTGTGTGCTTCCTGGACTTGTAAGTCTATTTCTTTCACCAGGTGGGGGAAGTTTTCTGTCACTATTTCTTCAAATACGTTTTCAGTATCTTGCTCTCTCTCTTCTTCTGGGACCCCCCATAATTCTGATGTTGGTACGCTTGAAGTTGTCCCAGAGGCTTATTACACTATCTTGAACGTTTTGAATTCTTTTTTCTTTTTGCTTTTCTGGAGGAGTGTTTTTTGCTTCTTTGTATTTCAAATCTTTGACTTGATTCTTGCGATCCTCTAGTCTGCTTTTAGGTCTCTGTATAATATTTTTTATTTCAGTCAGTGTATGCTTAATTTCTAGTAGATCCTTTTTCATATCCTCTAGGGTCTTGTTAAATTTATCGGCCTTTTCTAGGAAATTCTTGAAAAACCTTATAACCGTGGTTTTGAACTCTATATCCAGTCTTTTGCTTTCCTCCATTTCCTTCATTTGTGGCCTGCCTCTTTGTCTCCCCATTTTAGCTGCTTCCCTGAGTTGATGGAGTGGCTTTGTGTGCTAGGTGTCCTAGCAGGGCCCAGTAGCTCAGCCTCCCCAGTTACTTGAGGCGGACACTCTTGGTGCACCCCTTTGTGGGCTGTGTGTGCAGTCTTGTTGTAGTTAAGCCTTGATTGTTGTTGGTATCACTGCGGGGAGTTGACCTCCAGGCCAATTGACTGTGAGGATCAGCAGTGTCTCTGCTGGGAGGGCTTCTGTGTTCAGCTTGGATGTGACGGAGTCTTAGGGTGGAGCAGACAGCCTTGGTTTCCCATCAGCCCCACCCTAAGAGGGCCCTGTGTTTCAGTGTCCCACGGCAATGGCTGCACGCACCTCAGAGAAGGCTGCTCTCGAGTTTTGCCCGCTGCCAGACAGTCCAGTTTCTCCCGAAATGAGTCTGATACCCAAAGTCTCACCTGGAGCTGGATTTCAGTGCAGTCAGGAGGTTTTGTCTCCCTCCTGAACTAGAAAGATAGCTGCGCACTTGCTGCCCACCTTCTCCCCTTCTCCACGCGCTGTGAGTAAGCTAGCCGCGGATTCAGCCACCCGCCCTTTCCGCGCACACGGGTCTCCGCACCTCCACAGCTCCTCTGAGTCTCAGTGTCCTTTTCTCTTTCCTTCTAGTTGTTGAATTTCCACTCATCCAGCTTTCTGCTGGTTCTGGACGATGTCTGCTCTGTCTTCCAGTTGCAGTTTTGAAATTGTGCGAGGCAGCAGTATAGATGTTTACCTATGCCGCCATCTTGGTTTCTCTAAAGCAGGTCTCAGATTTTTCTTTTTTATTTATTTATTTATTTATTTATTTATTTATTTATTTTTAAATATATTTTATTGATTTTTTACAGAGAGGAAGGGAGAGGGATAGAGAGCTAGAAACATCGATGAGAGAGAATCATCGACCAGCTGCCTCCTGCACACCCCCTACCAGGGATGTGCCCACAGCCAATGTACATGCCCTTGACCGGAATCGAACCTGGGACCTTTCAGTCCACAGACCGACGCTCTATCCATTGAGCCAAACCGGTTTCGGCAGATTTTTCTTTTTTAAACATTGCAGGTTTCAGTTTCCTAAACTTTTGTTGTAGTGATTTTTTTTAAACTTGATTTTTATTGCTGACACTATCATAGCTGTCCCCATTCCCCCTCCCTTTGCTCACCTCTACCCAACGTCTGCCCCTTTCTCCCCCTGGCCATCACTAACTCACTGTTGTCCCTGTCTATGGGTAATACATATGTGTTCTTTGGCAAATTTTTTCATTTGTTGGGATTTTATAAAGAGAAACCTTTTTTTAATGGTTTATTAATGGTCATATTCTTCTCACTTGGGTGAATCTCTCATGTCCTTAATATATAAAAACATGAATTAAATAATTTCATCAATGGGGTTGGTTGGGCCTTGTAGGTCAACTTTTATTAAAAACTCTTTGACAGTACACAAGTTCTGTACACTAGTTTCACATGAAAGTTGTAAGCTTGTTACATCTATTAAATATTAAGCACACAGTGATTTAAAATACAGCAGTTATTGGGATTTGTTCATATTGTTGTTCAATACTTATGTATTCATCAGTGAAAAGAGACATCAACTGGGAAATAGATATAGTCTTGCTCTATAGGTTAAGGGATTCCCTCTCCGTGGAACTCTGCTTTGCCCATGTTCAAATGCCTTCTTAGATCCCACTATTAACCAGTGATCTCACCCCCTCTCTTTGCTCAGTCCCTTGGCTGGTTTCCTCTCCTCTGGGTTGACTCTGCCACATTTCTTTGAGGTTCTTCCTCAAAACATTCCATGCTGCAGAAAGGACAATAGTTTGCCTCTGCTCCTTTACAAAATGAGTTCCCGCTCTTTGCATTTTATAGGTTTTGGCACTTATTGCCTTAGAAACTTGGCAGGTCCTGGCCACAGAAACAAACATGGCAAAGTTAGAAAGCTTCCTGAGTTCTCATCCTGTTGGTCTCTAGTTCTTTATTCTTTTCAGAAAAGAAAATGGAAAATCCGGGGCTTTCTTATTGAGGATGTGGCTCATCTCCCTAAATCCTTACTCCATAAATACAAGCAGTTTTCTGGATCCACTAAAATATATCTCCCTCTCCTTCTTCCATGGTAGATCCAAATTCTCAAAGCAATAAACAGGCAATTTGTGTTCCTAAGAGTCATCACTAATTGATGCTTAGGTTTACAAGTTTCTTCCCAGACCAAGAAATATCTGGCCTGGATCTTTGTTCACGTATCAATTAAAATGGGTACTAACTGTGACAGTAGCAGAGAAATAGGTAAAATTTTGCTTTTTCACAACTCTTAGAAATATAAAAAGTTGTCATGGTTTAATGTCAGCAATAAAATTTTAGCATGATTACAATGTTAAAAAATACATAAAAATTAGTAATCTGAAAACCTCACTTACTAGTAAATCCCAGTGGTACTCTTTTTTAGTGAAAGGTTGGGGACAACAACTAAAATAATTAAAGAATGAGCAGAAGTAAGAAAAACAAAACAAAGAGAAGAATAATTAATTGCCGAGGTTCTTGTCCCAGCATTAACCCTTTGCACTCGCTTGCTTTTTTTCTCGATTCCTTTATTCTAATGCTAACCGACATCTGAGTGTAAAAGGTTAAGAAGGGTTCAGCAATCTGGAGAAAGGCTGTGCGTAAATTAAGTAGGAGTACAAAGATGAAAGATAGTTTTGGAAGGAGCTTCAGCTAAAGGAGCTAAAGACTTCTCCTTGACTCAGGACCCTTGCTTTTTATTAACACAATCTGTCCTAAGGCAAGGTGGAGATAATACACTTCAAAGGTTAGGGCACAGAAGCATTATCAGATTGGGGAATAGCCTACAGCTGTTCAGATATTTGGCCAACAGGAGGCAATAACATGTAGATTAAGATGCCCTGAGCTGTCTAGCAGTAAACAATCATCCTATTCATGTTGGAGGTAGTGCCTTTCCAACAGGTAATTACGTATGTGACTCAGCCTTTGTTGAGCCCCCAAGTTTCATCAACCTTTTGATAAAACTCTTGTAATTATGACATGCTGAAATTGGATCCCGTCAATTAATCATTTGGTTGTATATACTTATGCTAGTAAAAATATATATTACATCTGTCTAACCAGGAAATATTTGTGGGATCTAGATGGAATTTTTTTTCAATTAACAATACAAGTTAAACCCCATTAGAGGAGACCTCTAGAGATTTTTCCATTCTTAGATACTAGAGTTTTGTTCTGTTAAATGTTGCTGCTTAAATAAGGTGTTATGAATGAGTTAATAACATTTATAAGTATATCCATTTTTATGATGAAAACAATATTTTGAGCAGATGTTTCAAAGAAATTAGTTGGAATTATGATTTTTGTGATATATTTTCTTTAGAGTAGTGGAGGGGGGTTGGATTAATATCTACATTAAGATTTTTTTCATCAGATTCCATACCCTATAAATGAGTTCTCTGAATTTCTAATCACTATATTTTCACAGCTAAAATAGTCAATGTTGGATCCTCAATAAATATATAGAATGAAAGAAAGAGTTGAAAAAGCCATGTCACTTGTTAAAGATATTGTGTCTATAAGGCAGTGTCATTCTTGTCTGTAGGGTGAATTATTTTCAGAGAGAATGCCTTCTCAACAAGAAAAGTTGGTTATATTCACATCTTATGAAATACCATGCCAGAAAAGCCTTCTTCATATGTGTTCTCATTAAAATGGAAAACAGTTAATCCTCATCCTCCATATGCTCTTTTATATACTGGCAATCTCTGTATTAATCACTTTGAGTCTTATTCCAAATAATCCCAACCCCATTAGGTATATTTCATAAAATTTTTCTCCACCTCTTTGTAACCTTGGGAAAAGCACAACAGGAAGCAGGGCCAGGATTTCTTGCCTCTGTTCTGGAGATAACTGGCAGGTCACTGCAGCTGAGGGCCCAGTTCTTCATTGCAAACTCATTGCTTGGGCCACACAATCTATAGGGTACTTCCCATTTTTGAATTCCATGAATCTAAACAAAAGGATATCATTTATTAGCTTATCTCTTTCTTTTCTAATGATGAAACTCTAGTAACAAGGGAAATGAAGAAATCATCATGAAATTGATGTTCAGAGACTTATGGGCCCAACAAATGTAAATATCACTTGAGAGTTTATCCAAAAACCATTGCAGTCATATCCTGAATTAAAGAATTTCCTTTTTTATCACTGCCTTTAGGGCACCTACTCTTCAATTTATAACCACAAGTAGATCTTCTGCATCATACTTTTTATACTCACGGGGATTGGGAAAGTGAAGTATGTTTATGAGCTTGTGAAGAAACGTGTTAATGAAGAAACCTATTTCAATTGCCAAATATGTTAATATTTTTTTATTTCAACACACAAGTTAAAAATGCCCATGTGATTTTGGTCCACTTGGTTTTTACCAATTATAGCAGGTTTAAAATCCAGCACAGTTAAAGCAATTGCATATAACCAGCAAATTTTGGGGTATAGCAGGTACATTCTTAATTTGCAGGAGTGGAAATGGGTGTGTAAATAAACTCGTGTATGTTCAGAACAATTATTTATCCTTCGAAGCTAAGGATTTTAGTTACTGTGTTTGAACAAATAATATATGAATTACCAATTTGGTCAATAAGAGAATACAATCATTAATTTTCAAAGATATTTTAAAAATAAAATTTTAGAGTAGGATTTTTAAAACTCCTTGAACTAAGTCTGGTCTATTTTATTCAGTTTCATGGATAAGCAACAGATCATACCATCTGTCTTTGCTATGCCTCCCTAATGGTGTATAACGTGTACTTTTGTCACTTTTAATTTAGAATGTTATTTTTTTTTCCACACGACATAGAAGTGCTACTGTTTGCTAAGTAGTCTCTATGTGTAACTTTTTTTTTTTTCTGGTACAGCTATTGAAATTGATAAAATAGTAATGGAAGTATGTTCACTTCATGACATTTCTTTAATGGTCAATTGTTTCTTGAAGGCTGTCACAGACCGTGGAAGAGGATTTGTTTTACCTTTTCTTTAAATGAAATACATTTTTTCAGTTGATTGCTCTGTGGAATCTCCTTAAAATAAGTTAATAATTTACTTTCTTATTTAGTCTTTTACAGACTTAGACCCACACAACAGCTTAGCAGGCATGAGCCACCCTTAGGGCAAGATGGGGCTTGCCAGTGTAAGTGAAGATGTTAAGAGAGTGAATGAAGGGGAAGATGATTGGCCTTTGAACTATTTGATTGTTTTACTTTCCCTTAATATAAAATAAATACATGAATGCATAAATTAACTATAAGTAAAATAAATTAAGCACGATGTAGGCTTAAAGGTCTTTGGTATTTCTATCGTGTCTGAGATTGCTTTGAAGTTAATTGCACTTCATGGTAGGATCTCCATTCTTATTTTGCAATTACATTATGTGATTTGGAATGTTTATGCCATTTGTGGAAAAAAAAGGTACAGAAAACTTTATAACAAGTGAAAAGGGGGATTGTAATCATTATCTTACGCTTTTAGGAAGAGTTGGCTTCCAAGTAAATTCAGAAAAAGAGTTTTTGAATCAAGGACAAATTTTGCTGGTATTTATTATTATTCAATATCTTCATTTTCTAACACACTAAATATATAAGTAGAACCCGTGTAAATTAATCTCATTTTGTACATCCCCTCTTTATACAGCATCTCTCCTTCCTGAAATTCTTGTAGAGGAAGCACCCTGAAAATTTGGAACTTGTGCTATAAGAAGCCTTGAGAAATTCATGCAGGGCAGCCTTTCACTAAAGCCTTCTCAGCACGTGGGTTATTCTCCTCTTAAAGATGTCCAGAGAAGTTACAATCATAGTGGGGTCAGTCTGTGCTCACTGTTAAGATGAGCATTATTATCTGGCGCAAATCCCCCTATTTAAGTTCCCTTGTTGTCCTCCTTACTTCTCAGTGCATCCTGGGATCCAGGCTCAATACCAGGTTCCCAGGGAGTTTAGAGTGCAAAGATACATTTCCTCTCAAGGAAAACCCAGTTTTCAGTCTCTCTTGTGTAATAATATTTTATGTGTTGAAGACTAATTAGGTCATCCATTTGTAATTAGGCCACTTTGTCTTCTAGACTAAATAATGCAAATATTAGCTTCATTATAGATCTATTGATAATCCTTTAAACACTTGGCTTAAATAACCTCTTTTGATCCTCTCCAAGTTCTCCAGCAACCTCTCAATCTGAGCCACCAGTTGTACCCAGCCATATGTTCCCTTGAATTTAGGTGTTATTTTCTAAAGTTAAACACATATTTATGAATTACTTCAAATAAAAAATACCTGAAATTGAACCCCTTACTAGGATTTACATGTAGTTAATTTCAGTGATAAATTCGGGGTTTTTTATATCTCTCTTTCTGGCTAGACCTACATTTTTAGAGAAAAGTAACTATAAATTTGTAGTCCCTTTTTGTTACTTGATATTCATGATAATAATTTAGAAATATACCTCTGTAGCCCTGGTGCATGTATGTATATACATACCCATGTGCATGTAAATTATTCTGTCAATATTTTTTAAATGCCAACTTGGTCCTGAATAAGTTAAAATTTCTGGCTTAGTTGGTAAGGCAGGTTGTCAAAAAAGCCACAGTAAACTGTGTTATATGTCATTAGACTAGTGAACAGGGAATGGAATATTTGAGCTGAGACTTGCAGGATCACACAGAGAAAGTGAGGAAGGCATGTTAAGAGCTGACTTTTTAGGAAAATTGTGATTGATTTCAAGTGTTGGGATCCAAGTAGGTTGCAAGTGTTGGTTGATTGAGAAGAGCTGGCCTATGAAAATGAAACCACAGGAAAGAAGGAGCCATTAAAGAATTTTAAATGGTTTGCATCTTGGATTAAGTTGTAAGTGATGTGGCAATTAATTGGAAGCTGATGAGAAAGGAAGGAGACTGGGAAACTGATAAGGAGCTTACCATGGAAGTTCCTGTGGCATGATGAAGACCTTGGAAAAGGCAATGGAAATGGAAATGAATAGGAGACACAGATTCTAAAGCAGGGGTCCTCAAACTTTTTAAACAGGGGGCCAGTTCACTGTCCCTCAGACCGTTGGAGGGCCGGACTATAGTTTAAAAAATAACTATGAACAAATTCCTATGCACACTGCACATATCTTATTTTGAAGTAAATAAACAAAACGGCAAAAATACCCGCATGTGGCCCGCGGGCTGTAGTTTGAGGACACCTGTTCTAAAGGCTTAGTCATCAGTTTGATAGGGGCAATAAAAAAAGGCTGGTACCTGTAACATCTCAAGCTTGGGCTTCTAAGCGCAGGAGTAAGTGAAGCAGGCAAGGGTATTGAGGCAATGAGATAGAGATGACCTTGATATGTGGTTTCCTGTGGACGTGTAGGAAGAGACTGTACTAGTAGTTTTGATCTGGAGCTTAGGAGAGAACTTAGAGGTGGAAATGGAGCCTGGTGGCTGACATTGTCAAGAGGCCACGTGAAATGGGAAGAAGAGGGAACAAATGGAACTCTCAAGGAATAACTTCATCAAGGAAGGGTGAGAGGGATGGGAAGTCAGGCAGCAATTCAAGCAACTAAAGTCTGAAGGAACAGAGCCTCAGGAGCCAAGGAAACGTGGCCTTGAAGCAAAGGACAGTTTAGGGTGGATGCCTCCTGCCACAGAAGACTGACAGGGACAAGTAAGATGAGGGGAGAACTTAATTAGAGCAGTTCCACTCAAGTGTCATTGTCAAAAGCCAGATGACAGTGGCTTTAGGAGCAAATAAGGACAGGGAAATAACTGTTTACTGACAATTACTTTGCTGCAGGTATTTTATTAAGTATATTTTGTTGTCATTTAATTCTCATTTTAATTCTGTGAAGGATGTATTTTGCAGATGAGAAATTGAACCTTAAATAAATATTTTTTCTAGTAAGTTAGGGTGCCAAAGTTTAATTGCTAGTTCACTATTACTCTTAAATTAGGTGGTCTATGAATGTAATAATAATTTTGATCATTATTTTCTCAATGGATAAATAAGATATGGCTCCAAAAGACCAGTTTTTATATATATTTTATAAAATAAGACCGATAGCCCTCTTATCTGTATTCTATGTGGTATTAATACCATTGTAATTAACCTAGTTATTAATAGCAGGAAAGGAGCAAAGAAAAGGCCAGATATTATGGGCATGTCATTTGGGCAGCCTCAGCAGGAAGCTACACATTTTCAATCCCCAGGGATCCAACAAAGGGGAGATAGATGCATGCCCAGTAAAGTTGGGGTGACCTAGGGAAGGTGCTTGCTGTCAGTCACACCTGAGAACAAAGGTGATTGGCCAGAACGGGTGTAGCCACTACAAGGGAGTGAAATTTAGGATTCTTAATGCTCTTTGTGCTCTTGGTTCCTCTTGCTGCCCTTGTTGCTTGGGGTGTGCTCCCTGGCGTTTGTCCACATGGCCATGTGGACCCCTCACACACAATGGACTGCAAGAAGCCTGATACTGAACTGGTCCCTTCTCCCACATGGAAAGCAAACTTGGTCAGTGGCTTTGCTTCTAGCTTTACTGAAACCCCAGCTCCACTTCTGCTATGACTGGACAAAGGGAAACTGGACTTTGGAAACCCAGGAATTTAACTCTCTGCAAATAAAAATCACTTATTCTCCCCTGTGAGTCTGAGAAAATTCTTTGTCTTGAGGAATAGTAAGGACTTCACCCCCAGCTGCACCAGTGGGGAAAAGGACCCCCCACTTTGTCCAATAACAGTATCATAAAAATCCCCAATCCAGTGTTATTCATGTCATCATTATAACAGGCAAACTTGATCACTATGAAAGGATTTAGGTACTAGATAAAACGTGTAATGAAATATTTTACATGGGAGAAATTAGTGAAGTCTACCGCTTTGTAAAGATGTGTTACCAAGTTTTAAGATCAGTCAGAATCTAGCATTGTCCTGATCATAGTGCTAAGGCTATAAAAGAGTCTTGGTTAAGCCAGTTCTTGTAACTTGGCAACTAAACTATAATGATTGGTATATAATAAATATGTAATAATAATTAAAAATCAATTATAAATGGTACAGAATTATGCCCATAATAGTAAATAATATAAGCTAATATGATACTTATTGTAAAAATGTCCACAGTTTGCAGAGAAGGTGACAAGGCCTGAATATTTTCTATGCAAATAGAGAAGTGGAAACTCACAAGAATGTAGTTCCTGTCATACATGGTTTTCTCCTAGAGGTTTCCACGTTTTAAGCTGCTTCTTGGTGACATAATATGGTGTTCAAGGGAAAAGAGAAGTCATGGAAATTCTGGGTTTGGGCTTCTGGTCAATTTGAGAAAGTTTGTTGGATTGATGTGGGACTTCAAAAATTGTGGGGGACAAGTAGTGTATTAGGTAATGGCATTACAGATCATTATAGAAATGTCTAAATTCAAGTAGAAAAATAAACAAGAAGTTGCTTCTGGGGCCTAGCACTTACATACTGAAGTTTTCTTTGTCTGAAAATGAGGGGAAATTCATTGGTAATGTTAAATTGCATTCTACCTATAAGATGCAAATTGAGTGTTTGAAATGTGACAAGTGATGTTTTTCAAGACATCAAATCTTTTAGGAGTTTAAGCTGTTTTTCTTCTTTTGGTTTAGGATGGACACTTGAGCTTTTTCTTTTCTGATGAGATTCTAGTCATGTTTAGTTGATATCATAGCAAAGAGGTTTTAAATGACCTCTTTATGAATGCAGTTGCTACTGCTTCCATTCTCATTTCCCTTGATCTCAGCATGGCTTTTGACACTGTCAACCGTGCTATCATTTCAGAGTGCTTGAGGGAATTTCCATCCTTAAACACTCAATTTTACATTAAAATAACGCTTGAAAAGCACAGTTTTGTAGGCAAATATTTCAAGAATACTAAAAATTCTATTTACTTAAAACAGTAGCATATAGAAGTCTGGTTATTTTAATTTATCTTTGGGTACCTTCTCCATTTTATCCAGCTATCAGAGGCTGGTTTATTTGTGTGTGTGTGTGTGTGTGTGTGTGTGTGTGTGTGTGTGTGTGTTTTTTATTGATTTCAGAGAGAGGAAGGGAGAGGGAGAGAGAGATAGAAACATCAGTGATAAGAATCACCCATCACTGCCTCCAGCATGCTCCCTACTAGGGGTCAAGCCTGCAACAGGGCAAGTGCCCTGGCTGGAATCAGTCTTGACCTCGTGGTTCATGGGTCAACACTCAATCACGGAGCCACACTGCAGGGCTCCCAGAGGCTGTTTTTAACATAGTTTCATAGTTTCATCTCAGGTCTGTTTGGTTGTTAGTGAAAATAGGTGACTGTATGTGAAATAGGCACCTTCTGTCCTGTTGAAGTGAGCAACATGATGAACCAATGGAGCTATTTTTTGAACTAGAATGTACCTAGCACTATTTGGCTGTGGTCTTATTGGCCTGAAATTAGTTATTTCTGTACTTAACGCCTTGTTACTACATGAGTCTGTGATATCTTAATATGAATGATATAATATCTGAGCTATCTGATCTTCTAGTGATTATGCTTAAGGACTGACTCTTTTTCTTGCGATATGCTGGTTAAAAGAGAGGTATTCACAGCTAGATTCTGGCTTTGAGCTCTAGGACACCCCAACCGTTAATTTCAGTGTTATAATGTAAATAGAACTCTTACTCCAGGATTGCTAGTTATGAAGCTGGTGCCAGCCTCTGTACCATAAAGTGACCTTTCCTAGCACATTATGTGAAGCATGTTATTAAGACATGTAACTATCATTTTGTTACCACAGAATTAAATTTCCCTGCCACTCATGGGCGCCAGGTGGAGGTTCTTGGGTTGCTGCTGAAATAAGTATTTTCAGAAGTGCCATGGGAGGATGGGATGTGGAAGAAGGCTTTATTCTTATGAAGTTACATTCCTTGGGTTCCAAAGTTCCCTGTCCCTTAAGCCAGTCCTGAAAGAGGTGCAGGCGGGTGTTCAGTAAGGCCAAACAAGGCCAGTGTCCAAAGCTTCCGTTCCATGTTGCAGCTGGTGTGGGTCAGTATTCAAGCTAATTAAAGTCCATTAGTCCATGCGTAGAGCCCCAAATGGCCATGAGCCACGTGGGCGCAGGGGAGCATGCCCCTGCAACAGGCTTCACAGGAGCCCGGTGCCTGCAGCCAAGAGAGAGTGGCTCCTTTGTCTAGAACAGTGATGGCGAACCTATGACACGCGTGTCAGCACTGACACGCGTAGCCATTTCTGATGACATGCGGCCGCGGAGGTGGCCGCATGCCGAGGATGAAACATTTGCTGCTCCTGAGGATGAAACATTTGTGAAATAATGTTTTTTCCTCAAAGTGACACACTACCTGAGTTATGCTCAGTTTTTTGGCGAAGTTTGACACACCAAGCTCAAAAGGTTGCCCATCACTGGTCTAGAAGTTGATATATTTAGATTTTGTGCTCTTGCAGTGGCCACGCCCATCCTGGACACTAATTTGTTCCCAGGTGTGACTGGCAGGTAGATAGGTATCTTTTCCATGTCACTCAGACCTTTACTGGGCATGAGTATAAACTGCCTTTGTCCAGTGTTTTTCCCCATTATCAGTGGGGAACAGACTTGGAGAATGTTAAATGCAGTGTTTGTTTTTTTTGGCAAAGCTGTGTAAATGGCATGCCAATATCTAGTCTTCCTTTCCTCCTTTCCTATTAAATAATAATCAAGTTATTACAATGGCATCAACTTGACAAATATAACTACACTTCCCATTTATCCCTGTCTAATGTAGAAGTTTGGGCATTGCTTAAAATTGCCTCTGGACTTGACAGCTATTCTTTCCACCTGGCTGTTTTTCCAAGAACACTTTTATAAGCTCCAGAAATCCTGGAAGTTATAAGGATGTGCAAAAGTAAGGAAATTGTACTCCCAGTCTGGACTCTGGCATCCTATTTTTAAGTCCTTTCAGCAAACTGAGAGTTGTAGAGTTCAGAGAGGTAGGGGTCCTGAGTAGATTACCTGATTTAATTTTGAAATGTGTTTTTTCTTGGTCATTATAATTTTTGTAGCCCATTACTTCATGTTTCAGTTAGCTACCTATACATTTTCAATAATAGTAAGTACTTTATTAAAATAATATACGTACATTCAATGTATTTCACCATAATGTTTATTAACAATAAATTCTGTACACAAATTGTATATTTCTTTGTCATGTACAAGTTTAATATTTTGTAAAGAAATAAGTTTAAAAAGCTTAGCAGCTTTTTGAGATTCTGATTATGAAAAGCAAATGTGATTATCTTGGATTCAGGTCATTGATTACAAACATAGCAGTCTGAATTTTTTAGAGGGGAAAAAAAATGGAGCTGAGTAGTTTTCCTTTAGACTCTCTTGGCTTTCTGAAGAAGGGAAGGAAAAGACCAAAAGAAACTTAATAAAATATTAGCATTGGAATGGGGCAGGGTTAAGTCATTTTAAAATGAACGAACACAAGCAGTTCCAGCAGCAAATGCTCCATTTAGAAGAATCCATCGGTAGCCCCATTGCCTTTGACTCTGAATGCGACAGGAGGGCACTTTTCCAGTGAAATGGACCTGATATAACTGAAATGGATCCAACAAGGTTTTCCCCTGGACACTATGATGTCTTATGAAGTAAAGACAACACAAATTGACATGGTGTACGTAGACCTAAAGCTGTGACCATTCATGTGCAATAACTACCTTTTTTAAAGGAAAAGTTCCTTGGCTCTGGGAAAAAAGCAACCTCACATGCATGCTAACTTGCCTGTAAAATCTTTAACACGGTGATGCTTACCCGAGCTCATGTAGCAGACCTGAGAATTGAACCAAAGTCAGCCGTATTTTTGAAGTTCATGCTGTGTAACTTACTTCCTCCAATTGCACCAGTCACACAACTTGTTGTATCTCAGATACTTCTTGATGTGAGGGCACTTGTTTCTGCAGACATAGTGGCAGTGTCCTCTGCTCTTGGGTTGTGCACTTTCCCTACCTGTTACACTGATGACGGGAACGAGTTACAAACACTGCTTTTGCCTTTTGTGGAAGGAGGCACTTTCAATTCATTCTTTATAATTTGTTGTAATATGTCCCCAAAGAAGCAGGTTTAATGCAATAGAAATAATTTTTCTTCATGATCATTGACTAAACACTGAGATAAATAAAGGTCAAAACTTCTTAGCTTTTTCTGGCCTTTGAAAAATTTAAGAAGGTAAGAAAGCCTAATGTAATCAATACAAAAATAGAGAAAATTGTGACATTTGATAAAGAATTATTTGCCAGAAGAATGCAAGAAAAATTTTAACTGTGTAGATGCCAGAGTAGCACTTTATATATAAATGTAGACTGAAATAAGAAATAAATTAGTATGAGGACATTAAGTAGTAAAAATGAATGTTTTTGTTGACTAAGGGTAATTAGTTGGACTACAATAGTGAAAATCTCAATCAAGGCATCTAAGATATTTAAGACTTAAATGTGACTTTGACAGAGCCTCTGACAACATCTGAGTAATTTTCAAACAAAACACAAGCATTTTATTACTGAAGAAATTTTGCTTGATTCACTATTAATCTAGATTATTATTTCTTTTCTTAAAGCAAGTGATCCACTAGTATTTGCAATGTCTGTCATATTTTATGTATGTATTTTATTTTTTAAATGTGTTTTTATTGATTTTTAGAGAGAAAGGAACGGATAGGGATAGAGAGATAAAATATTGATGAGAAACATCTCATCGATTGGCTGCCTCCTTCATGCCCCCTACTGGGGATCGAGCCTGCAACCTGGGCATGTGCCCTGACCTGGAATCAAACCAGTGACCTCTTAGTTTCTGGGTTGATGCTCAACCACTGAGCCACACTGGCCGAGCTGTCTGTCATATTTTAAGACATTATAATTGGTGCTATTTTAAATGTTATAGATTTAAAATTCAACATATGTGTGAGTACAAATGCATATATGTAAACATCAACCAGTTTTTCTGCTGTTTGAAACTTTAACTAAAATAAAACTTGGTGGGAAATTGTAATATTAATGAGAAAAGCCTATCCATGCTATAGGTATAGTAAAAATTAAGCCAGAATTTATAACACTGTCAATAAGTTATAGAGTTAATTTAAATGTAACATATAAAGAATGATCAAATATTTGTCATATAAGTTGGCCAGTAAAAAACTGTGTGTGTGTGTGTGTGTTAGCAGTTCTCTCTAATGTTATAACATGAATTTCAAGGTTTGGAAATATCTTAATTGAGATTTAAATATGGAAGTCTGCTGTGAACTAGTGTAATGATTCTCAATAGGTTGCAGAGAGAAGAGGGAGGAGTACAAATCGGTGAATAGAATTCTCTAGTGGGTGCAGAGGGCTTTATATATATATATATATATATATATATATATATATATATATATATATATGAGTCCCTCTGCTTCTCCAACAGATCAGACTTGATGGAACCAATCTTTCATCCTACTCTTGGGAAATTGGACATAACCCATCATTTTTCTTGATGGGACTTTATCATATCTCTAGGGTTTTGGTAATCCACGAATGAGACTGACCACATTTAAATCATCTTCTTCTCATCACTGCTGACCACATGGCATCAAATGTAATAGTCATATCGTAATTATTTCTTAAATACATGTAAAGCTCTATTGAGAGACTATGAGTAAAATTGTTTCAAAGATTAGGTTAATTCATCTTTGGGATGAGAAAGCAGAGTTGAAGGAATAATTCATGTAGCCAATTGAGAATGGAAAGAAAGTCCATTCATGCACCAACAGCATGTTCAGTTTGCTGCACTTCCATTCTGCTTTCTCATTTGGCCAGAGAGATACAAAGCATCTGTATGTTTATACATAAACTAGAGGCCCAGTGCACGAAATTTGTGCATGGGTAGGGTCCCTAGCGGCTGCCAGCTGCTGGCCGGGGCATCCTTCCCTTCTACCTGCTGGTCCTACCCCCTGGTCAAACTCTCCAACTAACTCTCGGTGGAGGGGACAATTTGCATACTACGCTTTTATTATATAGGAGGGTACAGAGTTCCAGGAATTTACCCATCAATTTAAAATCTAAGGAATAATAAGGTGGCTAAGGAAGAGGGAATAAAACAGGATTCCATTGATCTTATCACACATGCTACAAATTTAAATCAAAATGCTAATTTGAATGTGTTGAAATGTATCTGAAATTCTGTGGTTAGGCATCAAAATAAACTAGGGTATTTTAGCTACAGGTTATGTGCTACTTGACACAAGATAAAACCTGACTTAAGTCTGCTGGAGAGTATTTTCTTACAGTATAGTGTGTCTTTACAAGGTAAGAAAGAGAGGGAGAAGAAGAAAGAAATGGATGCATTATTAAACTCTACTTTATCCTAAAAAAAAAAAATAGCTCTGCAGGACACACTCCCTTTGTCCAAATATATATACACTACATATGGTGGCGAATATTTGGGCAAGGTGTAGTTCCAAAAGTTTATTTCAGTGAGAGCTTCTTTTTGTCTTTGAATTCTTATTGGATTATTATTGACTAACTTCCAATAGCCAGAAATTTTAAAAATGTGTGTCTAGATGAGTATTTTCTGTTCAGTTCATCATAGTAGTCTTTTAGTCACCTCAAAATGAAAGTCACCAAACTGTCAGTTGGCTTGTCAAGCATTTATAACAGTCACATATAACTGAAGATCCCCTGGAGGGTTTTAAGACTACCTGTTATAATCAGTTCCCCTCTCTGCTACCCATCTACTGCACATGTGCACATAAGCCTTCTGGTATTCAATTGTACCAAAACCTGTACTATCTATCAATTTTTCTTGGATTGGGCTTTTCATTCAGTGCATTGGTACTTTTAAAAAGACAAATATTGGTGTAATAATCAAGAGATTTTATACGCATTGAGTTTAATTTGGCAACAGGAGAAGGGGGAATATCTCTGATGTCATTGGGGTTGGATGAATTGAGAAGCGAGTGGAGAGTTGGTTTATCAGATTATTTCAAGCATTAGACATGTTGGGACATTGAACAATGAAATTCCTCAGTCTTCCCTCCCCCCTCCCAATTAGCTTCACCACTTTGCATCTGTTCTCATTACAAACTCAATACAGTACTGCACTGTCCAATATGGTAGCCAGCAGCCCCATGTGGCTATTTAACTTTAAAATGAAAACAGATTAAAAATACAGTGTTTCAGTTGCACTAGCCACATTTCAAGTGCTCAGTAGCTCCACGGTGCTAGATGGTGCGGTAATGAACAATGCCAATCACAGAACATTTCCACCATCACAAAAAGTTCTAATGGACAGCACAGAACATATCCTCAGATTTCCATGTGCTTTCTCTGTCTGTGCCTCCACTCTAAATCTTTAAGTCTCAGAAATTCTGCCTGCTTGACTGTCCTTCCTTTTTAAAAGCAAAAGTAGTTGCGTTTTAAGTGATTCATTTTTCCGTGCACTTTGCATGTTTGCTGTAGGTGTTCCTTCTTAATAATTACAGTAGTGCTCGTCTGTTCTGAATATACATTAAAACATTTTTCAGCGGGGCTGTGATGAAGTGTACTTTCACCACTCCTCTTTGGTGGTGTGGTTCAGTGCCTTGTTTTAATTTATAGAAACACCACTGCTGCACAGTAAATTATATTGAAATAAGTGTGGTGTATCATGACATAAATATCCCCTGAAAATGAGGAAAAACAAGTTTGACACTCAGGTGGCTCATACATCACTCAGATATTAGAAAATGGATTGAACTCTTGTTGACAGGAAGTAAGTGTATAGAAGATGATTTCAGTAAAATGTAAGAAAACAGAAAAAAGTAATAGGGATTATTTTTAGCACATTTGCCTTATTTCGCTGTGTTTAGGGGTAGAAATGTAGGTCATTAGCAGGTGACCATTGTTTAAGAGTGTTATACTTTCCTGTTACTCTCTGATCAGTGTGTCTTTTTGCAAGTGTTGGTGTTGACAATATTTATCTGTTCTTCTGTGAATCCTCTCATTTGCATTGCATTCATTTGTTGAATTCATGCCTTCTCCACTGTGTCATTTCCCTTTCATACTTCAGTTTTATTTTGCTCTTCACATCAATGCAGGATTATACTTCTTAACTCTCAAATGCATTGGATATTTAATAGAGAAATAGCAGAAATTTCTCTTTTCCTGCTGTGCATCAGCATAGAAAGCAGAAGGCACTCTTGGAAAGGAAAGGTATAGGATGAAATGAAAAGTGTTATGGGAGGTGGTGTCAATAAAGATGTCAGGACAGGCTGCATTTAGAAGTAAATGATGGAATTAAGAAGGTCTAGTAACTATGGCCAAACATAAGTAGGAATTCCTAAAGCTGGCTGCTATGGACCCATCAATTCAAAAGCAATCTGTGTGTTTGCCTCTTCTTTGCTTTTGTCCAGAGAATGGCTGAGCATCAGAGCAGCAGGCTCCTAAGAGGAGAAGTAATTTTTCAACAGTTTGCTGTATTTGGGATGCCATCATAATTTAATCATACTGATACCAAAAACTGTACAACAAAATGCATTGTGAGACAGTGATTGGCACCTAGAATCACTTATTATTTTGTCAAGACTTTGACATGCCAATCAATTGCATGAGCAATGTATGCTTGCTTGAAATTGATCATGAAGCACCTCATGTTTAGCATCTTGATAGTTTTAGCAACATAGATCATTTCTGGGCTTTAGAGCTTTCATTGTGCTTCTATATTGTAACTAAGGGGGATGACAAAAAAATATGAGATATTGAAATCATTTCACAGCAGAATAATATTTTTTATAATGGACTCCATTGTTTAAGAGTATTACACTTTCCTTATTTAATGATTGCCTCCCTGATTATCAAAGTAAAATGTGTTTATTATAGATAATTTTAAAATTACAAGCAAATATAAAGAAAAAAATAGTTAATCCTGCTAGTCACAACAATATTGTTTATAATTTATAGCTGTTTCCTTCCAATCTCTTCAAATTACCTCAGTGTACTTTAGAAGACTGTCTTTTTTTAAAAACTAGTTTGTTACCATATCTTATTTCATTAAAAATTATTAAAAAACATTATTTTGATAGGATATAATATATAGATATACAATAATGTACTAATCCTCTATAATTGGATAGTTTCCTATTGTACATTAACCTCTGATAAAACATTTTTGTGTAAATTTTATATGGATTTTTGCACTCCTATGATTATTATATGAAGTGAAATTATGGTATAGGTATATACATTAAATAAATTCAATATATTACCACTGATTGATTTGCACTAGAAGTGTGTAATAGTGATATCATTTACCATTCTTTTATTAATACTAATTTATTTTTTAAAAATTTGTTAATTTCATAGTGAAAATTAGTGTTCCATTGAAAACTGTATGTCTTTGACTATTTCTCAGTAAACAAATTTTATATTTTTATTATCTCTTATTTATTCTGTCACTTAATAGACTCTATGTACTTTTCTGTTAGAACTTTAGTGATTTTAATTGATTGCCTTAAACTGTTTATTAAGACTAGAACCTATTTAGATCCTAAATTCTTGCTACAGTTTTACTTTTCTCTAACTGTTTCTATTTTAAGATATGGGAGTTTTCTTGTTTAAATCTGTGAACTCTTCCCGTTGGCATTTCTTCATTAATTTTACAGATAAAAAGTAATTCTTTTTTTTATGGAATACAAGACATACACTAAGATTTTTAAAAACATATTGTAACATTTAACTTTTACTCTTAACTCTGTAATTGTGCTCACATTATATTGATGTCAAATGAGATGTGGCTCTGACCCTTGCTCTTCATACAATCTGTGGTATGTATAGTGGGTGGTAAAGAGATACTGAACATTATGAATGATTACATGGCATAGGTTGGATCCAAGCCTTTTATTTATTTACTAGAGGCCTGGTGCACGAACTCATAAACAGGTGGGATCTCCCGGCCCACCCGAATGGGGGACCATCGGGCCAGGCCTGCAGTGGGGAGGGGCTGTGGGTGGATGCCTGGATGGCCCTGCCCCTGATCAGGGTGGGGGCCAATCAGGGGTTGGGCTGGAGAAGGGGGCTGATTGGGGCCCGATCAGGTTGGTTGGCTGCCACTGTGTGCATCATAGCCACTGGTCATTCCAATCGTTCTGGTCGTTCCTCCATTCTGGTCGCTGGGCTTTTATATATATAGATTTATTTTGCCGTATGTCAGTGAATCATACTGCTTTGATTTCCATAGTTTTATAATATATTAGTATCATCCTGGCTGATGTGGCTCAGTTGGTTGGAGGCAAAAGGTGGTGGTTCAATTACTGGTCAGGGCACATGCCCAGGTTGTATATTCCATCCCTGGTCAGAAGTTGGCCATTTGATGTTGCTCTGTGGCATCAATGTTTCTCTCACTCTCCCTTCTTCTCTCTAAAATCAATAAAAAATACATACAAGTATTAGTATCTGGTAAGATAAAAAATACACACTTTATTATTTTTTCCTAAAATGTTCTTTGAAATTCTGACCTGTTAATCTTTCCAGATGAACTTTGACATTATTAGTCAACTTCATGAATATTTGTTTGGCCTTTTTATTAGGCATTGGGAAGGATTGGAATTTCAACGATATATCATGTTTACATTGAGAAATATAATATATATCTATGTTTGGGCATTCTTTTATGTCCCTGAGAAAAATTTGGCAGTTCTCTTACGATTCAGTGGAAATGCCTCAGATCGTATCTTATCCTTTAAGATTATACAATGACTATGCTTTTTACTGATTACATTTATTAAGGTAAAAAATATATATATCTTTCTGTTCCCTATTTTGCTTTTTAGTCCTTGTACTACAACGTATTTTTTTGAGGTGAAATTCATATAACTTATACCAACCATCTTAAAGTGAACAATTCAGTGGTAATTTATACTGTTGTACAGCTAACACTCCTATCCAGTTCCAAAAATGTTCATCATGCCAAAAAAAAAAATCCACCATGCCCTTTAAGCATTTACTTTTTGTTCCTCTTGCTCCAGCTCCTGGCAACCACCAACCTATATTCAGACTCTCTAGATTTAGCTATTCTGAATACTTCTGTAAATAGAATCATAGACTATATAACCTTTTTGTGTCTGACTTCCCTTTATTGAGAAAACTATTTCAGAGGTTCATCCACATTTTAGAATATCTCAATACTGTATTCCTTTTAATGGCTGAATGATATTCCATTGTCATTGTATACCACAATTTTATTATTCATTTATCCATTGCTGGAGTTTTGGGTTATTTCCACATCTTAACCACTATAAACAATATAGCTATAATCATGCATCAGGTACATGTATTGTTTGAATACTTATTTTTAGTTTTCCTAGATGTAGACCTAGAAGTAGAATCTCTGGGCCATATGGTCAATCTATGTTTAAGTGTTTGAGAAACCATCTAAATCTTTTCCCCAGTGGTAGAACCATTTAACATTCTCACTGGTAACATACAATGGTTTCAGTGTCTCTAAATCCTTGCTAATACTTATTTTCTTTTTTTAAAAATGTTTTTTGATTGTAGCCATTGTATTAGTGTAAAGTAGTATCTCATTGTGGTTTTGACTTGTATTTTCCTAATGAAGAATGATGCAGAACATATTTTAATGTGCTTCTTGAGCAAAACATACTGTTTTAAATTGTTTAATGCTACTAATTTATTTTTGCTATTTTTTATTTGGATATAGTTTTGTAACATTTTTATCATTTACTGAGACATTTATGTTTACATTTCAACCTTTAAGTCCTTTTATGCCACAGTATCTCCATTAATTTTTATTCATTTCTCAGTTAACTGGAGTAGATCTTTTTTTAAAGGGGTTTATATGTTAGATTTTCTGAGCCCTTGCGTATCTGATTTATTATTATTATTATCATATAACTTGGTTTATTACAAAATACCTGGCTTACAAGATTTTCCTTAATTAAATTATTGTGAATGTTTCTCGTTTGTGTCTCTCATGATATTTAAACTGCAAGGGGAGATGTTTGATGTCAACCGGAATTTTGTTTCTTTGAAGATGAGCTGTTTTTTTCTGAGGTTTGCAGGTTTTTTTCTTCTCTCGTGGGCCTCGTATTGAAAGCCTTTATCCAGGGCAGGTGTAGGTGAACCTGTGTGAGAAGTTCCCTTTATTAGTAGTTTTGTGTTGATCATGATGTACCCTCTTGATTTGCAACCACCTTGTCCTCTTTTAGGTTAAGGTTTTGTCTTGAAATTTCTGAAGTTTTTCCTCAGTCTTGTCCTTGAGTTTGCTTTTATTCTGTTGTTCTCATTTTCTCCTCCCATTGTAATATGAGTAATTTGAAAGGTAGATCTGTTTTCTGGTCTTCCCAGTAAACCTCTCCTCATTTCAGTTCTTTGTCTTGTTCTAAGTTCTGGATAAGCAGTGCATGTTGCAGTCCGCATCGGTGTTTTGATTTTCGGCATGCGCATTGTACACTTGCTGTAAGGAGTGCAGATTCTGTTTTTCATCCTGCGTATGAGTTTCTCTCCTTACCAGGCCCAACTCTTTTCAGTCTCTCAGCTCTTTGTCTTCGCATCTCTTCTTAGGTTATTTTAAAGACTACATGGCTAGCAAATGAGAGGACTACGGTTTAACCCCAGGCCTGTGTGACTGGAAACCTGTGCTCTTGTGGTTTTTAAACAATTTTCAAAGGAAATACACTAAATATATGGAAAACAATTAAAAGAAGAAGAACGATAGGATGTGCTTACTTAAAAAAAACCACTCTTGGTTGCCAACGGTTTTATCCTTTGAATGACTCAAAGGTAAAGCGTCATAGATAATTTACAATTGCCTGTAGCAGATGCTATGCACCTGTTCGACCATTACCTTGTACATAAATATAGAATATGTCTCTCCAGAAAAAAGAGATGAACTACTATAGGGAGATGGGAAATTACACTCCATACCAGCATCTTTTCTGTATTTGTGACTAGTTTCTTTGCTTGTATGTGTTGAGTTATGGGCATTCCAGCACATTCCAGAAATGTCCCATTTTGGTAGTTTGTAAAGCAGGGAAAGCATGAGTTTTGGTGAGTTTTACGGAGGGGAGTTTGCACAACTGTCCCACCACTTTCAAACTGTGTGAATTTGACCATCTTACCTAACCTCTGAGTGTCACAGTCTGTACAAATCCCATCCTAATCGGTCGTGAGGATTGAATGAGATGTGGCTACATTTATGAACCCAGTTGGTATATGGTAACCCTCAGAAATCATATCTCTTATTCAGTATTCATCTGTAGAGTGCTCTGAATCAGGTACCATGCTAGGTCTTGGAGACTTAGTTATGGATAAGACATGATATCTGTCCTCAAGGAGTTCAGAATTTAAGAGGGCATATGGAAAAGGAAACCAGCAGCAATAATATTCTCTGATAAGACTGTGCTAGGGAGAGACTCTAAACTTATTCACCCTTTTGTACTCCAGTGCCTAGCATAGTTCATGACCCCTGAATGCTCCTTAGGTGTGGTAGCCTGAATGGTTATTCTATGTGCACTGGGTTTACATAAGTGAATAATGGCCAGGATAGTTTCCCAAAGGCAGGGAATGGGAGCAGAAGAGGGCCATTACTCAGGGAAGGTTTATAAGTAGAAGTTTCACCTCAACTGATGTTTTCTGCCTCCTTGTTTCCTTTGTAAATTTGGATTAAATTTTTGCTCTTCCAGGGGACTTGATTATTTCAAGGAACCTTGCTTGCAGCATATCTTTTTGGTAAAATGAAATCTTTTGTAATGTAAATAATCACTTTCTAATTTATATGTGGAGCAAGTTAAGATTTTTGTATGTCAGATTTTTTTTTCCTTCTTTTTCAAAAGATGGGTACAATGGTCTATCTTTGCAATAAGTAAAAACATCTTTACAGTAATTGAATGAGAAATTGATTGAATTTAATCTTCATTCTTTCACATTCTATAGAGAATAAAGAAGCATTTTTAAAATGTATAAATGTCCTCACTGAAGTGAGTAAAGAAGGCATATTTGTGTCAAGATTTGATTGGAAGTTAAGACTTCTCTTTTTCATTAGAAATCAGTTTATCTTTGCAAATCACTTCTTCAGGATGCAGTTTCCCCATATGCTAAATGTGGTATTTGGACTAGAATATTTCTATGTCCTATTGCAGCTCTAAAATTCTCTTATAGAAAAGAGAAAAAGATTAATGACAAACTTGTCTTACAATAAGGGTAGTAAATTGCAAACAGTATGCTAGTACAAATAAAAATGACTCAATATGTAGCTTAAGATCAAGAAGTTTGAATTTTACAAAAATTACGGATAATTATGCTTATTTAAAAATTTTAGAAAATGCCATTCAATAATTTAAAAGAAGATAAGATTTACGTAGCCAGTAAGAAGAAAAGTTGTTATATAAATACAATAAGAGAAGTTTGGCTTTGATATTCTAATATTGAGTGGCTTAAATGAATCAGAGCAAGCTCATGTGCATGCACACAATAAGTTCCAACTGAAATGTTGGTCATAGTATAACAACAATCTATTATGCCACCCAATCTATCAATCAACTATGGCTGATACAAGCACCCATAATGGTTTGCGCAAGTCTTCGCAGTAATTCTGATACGTAACACCATAAAGCCAAAATAACTTTGATGAAGGATGAGGGTGGAGGAAGGACAATTAATCTCTTAAACCTCAGCAGGAGATCTTTTAATTCCATAAATATTTTTGGAGGGCTCACTATGTGTTAGACACTACTACACCACCAACTAGATATAACATAAGTAAATAAGCCAGTAGAAGGCTGGACATATACTAATTTAAAAAGAAAGGCCAAAAAAAGTAACAACAACTCAATGTAAATTATGATATGCTAGTAAACAATACGTTATGAGAGAAATAAGTCCTGTGCATCTGAAGGGCTCCTCCATTTTACAGCTGTGGACATTTAATACGGTAGCCAAGAGAAGTACATCTTTTAATGGTACACAGGTTTTTAAATATTAATAAAGAAAAACCAGTTTTCTAGAAAAACAAGGAAATTTAAGGGTATGTATAAACCTAGGTCCACATCAGGAAGTTCAAACACATTCTAATATTTCAGAATAAGAAGAGCCGCAAAGTGGATCAAGTTTTCCAAAGTCATTTATAGACCTTTCCTTTCTGTCTTCATATATTCCTCTTCCATTGATGAATGAAAAAATAAGAATTATTTCTTATATGACACAAATGTCTCATAGATAAGATCTACTAATGAATCATCATCTATATATTTATACACTGTGTCAGGACTAACACATCAGTACTCAACAATAAACTTACTTAGCTCTATGGTAACAGTGTCCAATAAAAATATAGTATAAGCCACATCAGGAATTTCAAATTTTCTAGTAGCCACATTAAAAATTTTAAAGAAATAGCTGAGACTCATTTTTTAATATATTGTATTTATTCCTATTTATTCAAAATATTGTTTCAATATGTAATCAAAATATTAGATAGATATTTTATCTTTTTTAAACCTTTGAAATTTAGTAAGTATTTTATATTTAAAGTACATCTCAATTAGGACTAGCTACATATTAAATGGTCAATAGGCAGATGTAGCAAGTGACACATGTGGTTCTAAAGTATAATTGACACATCAAAAAAGTATCTATAATGTCTGCTCACAGTAAATATATGAATGAATGAATTAATGAATGCAAAGTGGCAATACTTCTACATACCCATTATTTCTTAGGTTAATGTATTTTAATGTATTTCTAAACATCAAAGATGAGACAATAGACAAAATCTCCCCACATTTATAAAGAAATTTTGATTTATAAAGAAATACAAATTAAATTTGTGATGAAAGTAATTGATGTTGAAACAAAACTGAGATTCTCAGGCTTTGTGTTGCAGAGAATAAAAGTGTCAGGGCAGGAGATTCATAGAAGATGGGCTTTCCATTGTTTGTTTCACATTTTTGTTTTCTGTTTTTTTTTAAAGTAGGTTTTAAATATAAATTTTTTAGAGAGAAAGGGAGTGAGAGGGAGAGATAGAAACATCAATGAGAGAGAAATATCAATCGGCTGCATCCTGCATGCCTCCTACTGGGGATTGAGCCCCAACCCAGTATCTGGGGTGACAGGAAATCAAATCTGTGACCTCTTGGTGCATGGGAGGACACTCAACCAACTGAGCCACACCGGCTAAGCTGATTATTTGTTTTCTCATTTAAAAATTGCTTTTATTATAAAATGAAATAACTAAATATTGATAATTTAGTTAATATTTTGATCATACAACTGCTCCAAATGGTTTCTTGCACATTTTCATGATTAGAGATTGCTTTTGAATAAATTCACTCAATATTTAAAATTATAAAATTTTGTTTTCTCTGCTGTAATTCTCACATGGTCTTCGTTGGTGTTTTCTTGTTCATTAACCCTCCCCACATTTCGGTATTCAGGAATTATTCCTACTTGACAATAGCTTAAATGGTTTTCCCAAGATTACAGAGTGACTACAGCTAAGCCAGAGCTCTCGGTCCATGTCCTTGATCTCATGCTCTTTCCTCCAGTTTAACCTAACAGCAGTCTAAGCAAGAAGTCGAATTCTGGATTATGATGTCATTTTCCCACTTCTCCACTGGCTCTTTCTTCCCCACGCCAGTGTTAGTGATGGCCCTCCACTCAGAACCAGAGACTGTTTCACTCTTGTAAATAACCTCTGTATCCTACTGATCAGGACAAAACTTCTTGTTTGTTTTCTATTTGTTTGTTTATTTTTAATCTGGTTTCATTATGATATTCATTAATAGGAATGGATTTTTTTTTATTAATTAGGTTCCATTTCCCCCTAACATTTAATAATGAAGAACCTGAAGCTCAGGAGATAAAAGGAAGAATAATAACTGTTTTATTCTATTCAATATAAACTGCTATTCAGAGGCATCACAGGCCTCTTTGTCAAATTTCATTGGAGCACATTCTTGTAGAACCAACAGTTTTTATATGATGGCAGTGGGACTGCTGCTGCTCCCACAAATCCTAGGTTGCTGGTTACATCTTGAGAAATTAACCCAAGAGAACTACTGGAGCACAACAAATCCAAATCTTATTTTATATGAAAAAGTAAGATATTTATGTGGTTAAAATTCAAAAGGTCCCTCCCATCTTAGCCTCCTGGCACTAGGTTTCTCTTTGGTAGTCAACCACTTCTATCAACTTATATGAAAGAAAAGGATGCATTTGTTTATATGTGCATAAAATATGCACACTGCCTTACACTTTGCCTTTTTAACCTCATAATGTATTTTGAAAAATAAAATAAAAATTATTTTGGAAAAATAACTCATGTTAGTATATAATGAACTTACTCTTTTTATGGCTGCATTCTATTCCATTTTATGTTGTATCATTTCACAGAATTCTATTATTGAACACTTAGATTATTCATATATGTATTTGCTATTACAGTAGTCCCCTTTATCTGTGGTTTTGCTTTCCGTGGTTTTAATTATCTGTGGCCAACTGTGGTTTGAAAATATTAAATGGAAAATTCCAGAAATAAATAATTCATCAGTTTTAAATTATGTGCTATTCTGAGTAGCATGATGGAAACTCTGTGTCCCATTCCATCCCTCCCAGGACATGACTCAGCCCTTTCTCTGTCTTATCTATGCTGTGTACATTGCCTACCTGTTAGTCACTTAGTAGCTCTCTCTGTATCAGGTGGACTGGCATGACATCACAGTGCTTGTGTTCAAGTAACCCTTATAGCAGCCTACCACTACATCACAGTGCCTGCCTCGTTCACCTCACTTCATCCCATCAAGTGGGCATTGTATCATCTCATGGCATCACAAGAAGTTTAGTACAGTAGAATACGATAGTCTTCTATAATTCATATAATTTTATTGTAGTATCTATATATATAAAAGGCTAATATGCTAAGTGATTGACTGTCTGACCAGTTGCTAAGATGCGCACTGACCACCAGGGGGTAGGCGCTCAATGCAGGAGCTGCTGTGAGGCACACAGAGAAATGGCACCACGGACCTGGCGCCCACAAAGCAAGACTCAGTTTCTCCCAAGTGGGACACAGGCCCTGCCACCATCCCAGAGTGATAGTCCACCAAATCGCAGCTGACGCTGTCAAGACCCCATGGCTCAAAATGCAGCCCACAGCCCAGCCCAGCCCAGAAAGGGTGGCTGTAGGTGCTGGATAATGACATCACATAGCAACACCCAGCTTCCTCTCTTTAGCAACAGACCATTTAACAATAAATGGCACTCTGGACCTGGCACCCACAAAGCAACATTTGGCTTCCCCCAAGTGGGACACAGGCCCTGTCACCGCCCTGGAGTAATATCCCCCAAATCACAGCCAACACTGCCAATACCCCATGGCGCAAAATGTGGCCCACAGTCCAGCCCACTCCAGCCTGGAAAAGGTGGCTGTGAGTGCCGGGTAATGACATCATATTCTTGTTTACATTCTGAAGCCAAAATTATTGACAGAATATGTCTGAAGACCAACTATTGGCACAACGTACCTCTGAAGCCGAAAGAAAGAGATGTTGTCGACGTCGACAGAATATGTCTGAAGAACAGTCATCGACAAGTACTACCAATACTGGTAGTACTGCCTTCATAGCGAAAATGAGGTAAATGAGGATGCAATTATCGGATACAATTGTGGTGGAATGACTATTACATGTCAATTTTGCCTCTCCTTAAGTTTCTCCGATGAAAAACCATCTGATGGAAAATTTACTCGATATTGTAGCAAAGGCAAAGTTTGTCCAAATGATATATATTTTCCAGAATACCAAGCATATTTTAAAAAAATAATGATAAACGAAGATTCTGACAGTAAAAATAATTTCCATGAATATTAGAAGATTCATGGAAAATATTGTTATATCATGTTGTTATTGTTTATTCAATTTATATATTTTCATGTACATTTTACTAATTTTCTTTCATCTCTGACACTTCTATTATAGAAAAAGGGCAAATAGCGATATTAAAACATTTCTTCTAATTAATTTCCTTTCAATGTGCATGAATTTATGCACTGGGCCACTAGTAGTGTTATAATTGTTCTATTTTACTATTGTTGTTGTTATTGTCTTACTGCTCCTAATTATAAGATAAACTTATCATAGATAAGTATGTATAAAGAAACATATTATACATAGGGTTTGGTTCTATCTGTGGTTTCAGACCTCTAGTGAAGGGTCTTGGAACATATTCCCCATGGATAAGGGGCAACTACTATAAAATCAGTTTCACTAACAATTTTGTACCAATATGTATATATATATATATAGTATATATACTGTATATATACTTTAGAAGGTCAAATTCCTGAAAGTGTAATCGCATAAGAGGATATACTCATTTGTAATTTTGTTTTAAGACTTTTATTTTATACATTTTCAGGGAAAAAGAATGCATGTTTATGACACAAAATTCTTTTAAAACAAGTAAAGAATTAAGAATAAAGTAAGTCTCCCTTTCAACCTTCAAGAGAGGCAGTCATTACTAGTACTCCTTTTGTAACCCTCCAGAGACTGTCTGACATATGTGGTATGAGTGTTGGATATACGAATGTTCCTTGACCTATGATGGGGTTACATCCTGATAATTGAAAATATCGCTAGTTGAAATGCATTTAATACACCTAAGATACCGAACATCATCATAGCTTACCCTAGCTGGTTTCTACTGAACATGTAATTTGAATCATTGTAAGTCGAGGACTGTCTATGTTACATAGATACCTTTTACCATAAATATTGTCTTATTCTTTAATTGCTCTATAGCACTGGTTCTGAGCCAGAAGTGATTTAACACCCTCAAAGGACAATGATATCTTTAGACATTTGTAGTTGTCACGAGTGGGTATGCTACTGGAATCTTAAGAGGTCGAGGCCAGAGGTGCTACTAGATATTCTACAGTACACAGGATAGCTTATCCCCATCCCCCCCCCCCCCCCCCCCACCAAAAATGACTTTTCTGGTCCCTAATGCCAGTAGTGTCAAGGTTGGGAAACTGGTCCCTGAGGATCAAAAGGCTTTTTCCAAGATGTTGATTTTTATAGAGAGTCCAGGCTTCAGTGCTGCCATTCGTGTTAGTAGCATCACTTCTCTTCTTCTTCCTCCAAAATGAACCATATTTGTTGTGTATCTCACCAGCAGGAATGCTGGTTCCACCGAGGTTAACTATACTCAGCTCGACTCTTTAGGATGACTAGAATACGGTGCCAGTATCTTGCCCATATTGTCCCAGGTGTTCTCGTTTTCGGTTTATTCCCTTATTTTGATGAAGAACATCCTCTGGTAGTTTGCTGAGGAAGGGTATAGGAAAGATAAATTTGGAGGGACCTTGAATTTCTATAATGTTTTTATTTCATTCTCCACCTGATGGATGTTTTATGGGAAAGTCTAGGGAGGAAGTAATTTGACTTCAGATTTTGAGGCTATTTCTTCATTGTCATATAGCTTCTGGGTTTGTTGCTCAGTGATATTGAAACATTTTTATGATGTTTGCATGTAACTTTCTTCTCTGGATGTTCTGAATTTTCCCACTGATGTGGTATGAATAACATTGTGCAATGTTTCGGGTTCTCAGTGGGCTTCTAATCTGAAAACTTACCCTTCCATTCTGGAAAATTTTTAATAACTTTATTGACTTATTTCCTATTCTCTTTGTTGCAATTCTGACATTGCTATTTGGATGTTGGAATTTGTGCACCATTTGCTTTCTTATTATTTTTATTTATTTATTTATTTATTTTTTTGACTCACTGTTTAGGAGTTTGCCTCAAATTTTCACTCTAATTTTTCTGTTGATTCACTTTCTCATTTTTATTACAGTCTTAATTTTAAGACCTTTTTGTTCTCTAAATGTTCTTTTTATTCTATCCTATTCCTGTTTATAAATGCAATGTTTGTTCTCTCTGATGATTAGTAAGAGTAATATGCTTCTGTTTTTACTTTTCTTCTCTTTAGTCTGTTTCTTCTAAGTAGCCATATTCTGTTGTTTTCATCTGGTACCTATCTTCTATGTTAGCTATTTCACCAGCTATCTTGTAATCTTTGTCCATTTTGGTTAAGCGGATTCAGAGTTATAAGTGCATCAATCAGGCTGCTGACTTTGAACTTCATCATTGACTAGTCCAGGTGCACCCTGTAGAGAACCCCATTGCCTGCTATCTTTACATTTTTCCTTTTGAACTTGTCAGTTTCCTTAAAGAAGGAACTTCCAAACTCTTATATGGAAGGCCGCAGCTATTCTCGAAGCCTCGTGGGGAAAAGGGTAGGGTTCTCAGATTGCATATGATCACTTAATCTCCCTGTTTTGGATCTTCAACTGTTCCTGGTTATCCCCTAGTTCCGTGGTCGGCAAACTGTGGCTCACGAGCCACATGTGGCTCTTTGGCCCCTTGAGTGTGGCTCTTCCACAAAACACCATGGCCTGGGCGAGTCTATTTTGAAGAAGTGGCGTTAGAAGAAGTTTAAGTTTAAAAAATTTGGCTCTCAAAAGAAATTTCAATCGTTGTGCTATTGATATTTGGCTCTGTTGACTAATGAGTTTGCCGACCACGGCCCTAGTTTATCTATCTCCAGATAATAACCTCCGGACCTCCTACTCTTACTTCCACAAGTTAGTCCTAGCAGCTGGACCAGGCATCTAACATCTTCTCAAACAGCTTGAATACAATCCTTCTTATCTTAGCTACACACTTTCCTACAGCACTGTTCTCTCTTCCAGTTCCATAGGTTACTGATGCGCCAGGTCCTAAACCACTTGTGGCTTTTGTGATACAACGGGCTATGTTTCACCTCTCCATACTGTTGGCCTGGCGTGCTTTATGCAATGGTGCTAAATCATTTGCTGCTAATGTCTTCTTACCACCTAGAAAAAAATTATGGCTAAAAACCTCTTTTCATGTTTTCCTTATTCTTATGCATTCATGTCTTTAAAACAGTAATCTTTGATGTAGTTTCAGTGTAGTATCAGGAGAGAGCGAGCATTCAGTGTGGCTGCAGCTGCCATCCTAATGCAGAACTCTTCGTTGTACAAATCTCATTTAGAGATTCCATTATGGGAGAGTATTGGTAGAGCTGGCCTTCTCTCTTCCCTACTTGCTGCTGCTATGTCCTAATTTGGACTTCCACTCTGGCTCCTGGAGCCTTGGTGCTGAGCTGCTGGAACTATTTCTAAAGCAAAACCAGGTCTCCAATTCACCGCATTGACAGCTGTGGAATGGATGTGGCACTACTGCTGCTGTAAGATTAGTTGGCTTTTCATGAGTTTGCTGTTGCTTTATGCTCCTGACTATACTTTCCCTTGACTCACCTTTGATCCTAAGGAACGTGTGCATAATTTTTTTGAAAATGTTTGGTATGCCAATATCTTAGATTAATCTTTGTGTGTGTTTAATGGTTGGAAGCTGTGAGTTGAGGCCCACGAACCAGCTGTCTCCTACTTTGTGATTTATAGGACACCGTTACACAGGGAAACATGTTCACTGACCTCTTTAAACTAAGGGGATGCTGTGTTTGCGAACCGACTTTAATTCACTGATCTTTAAGGTTTTTATAAATCTAAACCCATTCATCTTTAAAAGATGCTAAGGATTTTGGTCCCCTATAGGGATAATAAATGCCAGGGGACAAAAAGACCCTAAAACTCTATGAGATCAGTCATTTCTGTTCCCCCAGAAAATGATTTCAAGGGCTCTTGATTCTTATTCTGTTTCCTGACAAACAAATATGACAATCATTTATGTGTAAGATATTGGTAAAATTGTTTGTTTTGTACTATGTTCAAACTAATTTTGAAACTAGTGTCATTTTAAGGACAATTCTAGGTTCTACCTATAAAGTGACCTTTTAATGCCTCAAGTCTTCTACTCTAGAATTTTGCCTTTTAGATTAGTACAGTTAGGTTGGATATGTACAATTTATTTTTGTTCCTGATCTAGATTGCTGTCTTCTAATAAAACCTTATGGACATTGCAATTTGAATTTCATATAATTTTCACATGCCATGAAACATTCCTCTTCTTTTTTAAACATTTACAAATGTAAAAACTATTGATAGCTCCCAGATATAAAAAAAAAATACTGGTGGTGAGTCAGATTTGGCCTACAGGACATTGTTTGATGACCCTGGTTTAAAATTTTTGTCTTGGGATGAGTGCCATTCCTCTTATGTCAAATATCAGCTATGACACATTAATCTGAATGTCTGTTGGTATAAAAACACTGTTTGAATTGGGGTAGCCATGTTCAAGTTCTTACTTTGATGGGAGAATTTTTCAATGCCTGTTTAAAATACTCCTGTATACCCCTTCTGACAACCTTTTTCTCTTCTTCCCAACATTTTTTTATTATTGTTTCACTTTTGGTCTGTATTTGTCAACTTTTTAAAATTTTATTTATTGATTTTAGAGAAAGAAAGAGATATAGATAGATAGATAGATAGATAGATAGATAGAAACATAGATTTATTGTTCCAGTTAGTATGCATTCACTAGAGGCCTGGTGCATGAAATTCATGCATGGGAAGGGTCCCTAGGCCTGGCCAGTGATCATGGCCAATCTGTGGGGTGACCAGCGGGGCAATCGGGGGGCCCCTGCTGGCCCCCGCTTTGACTGACCTGACATTGCCTGCTCGTCAGCCCTTCCCCCTGCTGCTGTTGTAGTTCACCTCCCTCTGTGGGAGGTGACTGGCGGGGCAATCAGGGGGCCCCCGCTGGCACCCACCTTGGCTGGCCTGGGGCTTGTGGGCTGGGGGCAGCTTCTGTGTTGAGTGTCTTCCCCCTGGTGGTCAGTTCATATCATAGTGACCGGTCTTTCCACTGGTTGTTCTGCTGTTCGGTCGATTTGCATATTAGGCTTTTATTATATAAGATTTTGCTTCTTGTATATGCCCTAACTGGAGACTGAACCTACAACCTTGGCATATCAGGACACAGCTCTAAACAACAGAGCTACTCAGCCAAGGCCGTCTGTGTACTTTTACTTATTTATTTATTTATTTATTTATTTAATCCTCATCTGAAGATATTTTTTCCATTGATTTTTAGAGAGAGTGGGAGAGTGGAAGGGAGGGAGGGGAAAGAGAAAGAGAGAGAGAGAAACATTGATGTGACACAGATCGGTTACCTCCTACACACACCTAATCCCGTCTGGGATCAGGCCTACAACCCAGGTACATGCTTTTGACCAGGAATGGAACCTGGACTCTTTGGTCTATGAGCTGATGCTCTAACCACTGAGCAAAACAGGCCAGGGCCCATCTGAGTACTTTTAAGTAATTTAAATTTTTTGAGTAAAGATTATATATTATACACTGTGCTAGTTGCTTAAGACATATGAATTAAAACCAGTAATCACTTCCAGGTAGATAGAACACAATTGTGGAAGAATTTTACTTTCTTTCTGCAAAAATTCAACAACCTATTCATCTAAGGTATAGGAAAAGCTGGGATCTACAGGTGTGTACATCAGCAGAAATTGTGTAGATATTTATTCTCTGACCTCATGTTGTAAATGGAAAATGCACACACACATTCTTCTGCATGCATTTATTTCTCTTTTGGGGATGCCAGCAGCATTAACATGGTAATAGGCTCCATGTAAAATTTTAAAATATTTTCACTACTGTAAAGAAACTTCTCTCCAGACACCCTCTGGTAATTTATTCTTAAATTTAAACTTCCTTAAAAAAATCTTCATTGTAAAGATGTATTTCTTTTGCAAAGATAGGTCTCTACTTGGTAAAGATTCATAATTTAAATGAGCTTAGAACATTAAGGAAGCCTAGATGATGAGGTCTATGCACTGATAATAAAAACAGGAACATTAAAAATGAAGGAGGCCAGTCAAAGGCTGGAGAATCAAACAACAACACGATTATAGATTTCATGATGGTTATAGTAATATAGTCTCAAATGAATAATCCTTTATTTTGTAGAGGGGATTGGCATTTGTGCAATATTCTTTAGTTAAATTTCAATTTATTGGATTTTTGCATCAGTGCAGATTGATCTATTGAATTTGTCACAGCGGCCTTGTTTTTACCTTGATGTGTTTAATACCTGCTGGATCAGAATGCCAATCAATTTAGTTTAATTTCATTAAGTTTGCTAAAGCTTTTTAAATTAAAGTCATTGCTGACATTACCAGTAACAAAATGTAGGTAACATACCCTCATATATTATTGTTCTAGAAAATAGATTGGTAATATATGTTCTTTCTAACATTTTCTTACTTGGATTTTTAAATTCCCTTAATTATTTACAAGACTATAAATCATTTAACATTTTTAAATTTTAATTATCTGCATGATCATTGCTTAGTATTCTGTGCCAAACTTTAAACTCAGCATAGATTTAAGTTCTCACTAAACAGATTTCAATTAAACTCTTTCCATCTTTTCTAGGAAAGAAATGGATTGTGTTTTAAAAATTGTGTTGTGCTTCCCGTTAACAAATATAAACTGGGGAGTGGTTCATGGCAAGTAGCTTTTTAATTCTCTTGTGCATTTTAGTTTTCAGAAAAGTCATAGTGTACTTGCGTTTATATGAAGTATAATCATTGTTAAAATTTTTTGAGTAATATATTTTGCAATGAGCTCTGTAATATGCAATTATGGAACTCAGCTTGCATTATTAACTGACGATTTTATTAGCTATCATTAATGGTGTATTTATAAATATTGCTCAGAGAACTGTAGTTATATTTACTAATGATAGAATCAAGAAAAAAACTGGTAAACTACTAGTTCATTAGAACTATTTAAGAGAAGAGCACTCTACATCATTTCTATTAAAACTACTAGTGAATTCAGAAAGGGAGAAAAATCTCAAACCATCAAAAATTGGTTACTTGATTACTTTTTATGCCTTCACGGCAGTGGTATGTAAGCTTTTTATGGGGAAATTGAGCAAGCAGAAATTTGTTCTAGCAGAGAGATTTTTCAACTGGTGTGCCTCAAGAATTTTTAGAACATGCAATACCTGACTACTTAGGGAAAGTGACCTCTTTTCCCTTAGATTGTCAAATAAAAAAATGACAACAGCCAACACAATAATAGCCATCCAGTGTGAATCAATCAAAATTATACCTATTTTTTTTTGTCAGATTGGCAAAAAATGTAATATTTATTTTGGTATGGCACAGAATTTTAGTATTTAGTTATATGTGTGCCATGAGATGACAAGGTTGAAAATCACTGTTCTAACATATGCTATTCTAGAACTGAAGAGATTTTGGTTATGTAGGGTTCAAGTTATCATTGACACGTTTTGCAGGATACTTACAAATTCCTGCCTAAACGCAGAAATCTTTTTTATCAGAGAATCTAACATCAGATTTTAATCATATCTTAGACCCACAGGGTTTTAGGTTTCCAACAGGCCACCTGTCTCAGACATTTAAAAATTCAAAGGACAGATGGGAAGGTGAAAGAACTCGTCCTTGGGTAAAGAAATTCTTGCATTGCAGGAACATTCACAGGCAAGTCTAGCCAGTATATCACACACATAGCTGCATTTGTCTAGCGTTAAGGTATCATAATCACACATTTCCTTTTAGTAGTATAAATGTAGAATTCATCATTTATCTCCTATCTCTTGGTGGGCAAGAGAGAAAAAAAAAACCAACTTGTAAAACCTGTTGTTTAGGTGATTCATGAATCAGGAAGCAGGACTATATTTTATATTAACCTTCCTAAATCTACTGTTTGTGGAATGCATACATTGTGTAAGACTGTGGACCATCGTAGTTAAGAAATTGGGATCCGGAGCTAGTTTCCCTAGGTTTAAATTTCTTCTCAGTTACTAACAAATTACCTTGGCAAGTTACCTGGTGTCCCTGTGCTTCAGGTCTCTCATCTGTAAGATGGACATATTAATAGTCCCTGGTAGAGTATTTGGGAGGATGACATGAAGATAATAAATAAAATAGAATAGTGCTTGGAATTGAGAGTCAGTGTTTAGTGAATGTTAGCTATTAAATATAATACTAGTTACTTGTAAAATGTAAGAGGGACTTAAAGTTTTTATTTATACTTGGAAAATTTTAAAACAAATTCTTTAAAAACTTCGCATCCACATTTATGTCTTTGGGAGAGAATCTATTGAATGACAAGGCTGAAGCCTAGTACTCAAAATCAGCAAGCAGCTGAAGCACCAGTGTTGTGTACTGAGAATGTGATTGGCTCAGCATTACTTAGGAACATGTTAGAAAATTCACATTTCAGCCCCAACTCCCCAGAACCACTAGATCAGAAATTTTGGGTGGAGCTTAGAAATGGTGTTGGTGTTGGTGAATGATTGGGAGTATTGTGGGGAACCCAAGATAGGGTGTTCATGGAATACCAGAAGATGTGACACCTGGGTTAAACCCGAGTCGTGAGAACAATAAAGAAACAATTGGTGAAAGAGTAATGCTGGAAGATTAAACATCTAGTATAAAGGCCATAAAATGGGGATGCCTTAAATGGGAAATCTATTCATAGTCTATTATTAATTACCTTTGGCAAAGTAAAAGGATATAAATTAGAAGTAAGGTAAATTTGATGACTGTAGACAATAAGGAAAGGGGTTCATCATCAACCGTTAGATAGGCACTTTAAATAGTTTAGTATAATTTCCCATTTCACTTTGCTTGTAGACCCACTACCTAAGACTCTGTCATACATTCTCATCCATTTATCAATTGAGACACTGCACTCACTTTGTGAACTCTGGAGGCTTTGTTGGGTTGGCAGTAACTTGTGATATATCTGATAATTTGGGGGCTGTGGTTAACAATGGACTTGGTGAAAAATTTTCTTGTGTAGTTATGGGTATCTATCTAGTCAACTTAAGCTTTTTCTTGTTCAGAGCTTTAGTCTACTTTTTATTGTCCCCTACATGTGTAAGTTAATGTATATAATGTCTAATGATCATATTAAATAAATATCACCTCCTTCTTGACTTGTTTGCTATTAACTGTAACTTCCACAAAAAAAATCATCCTAAGGATAGGATGAAGATAATACTGACTTTCAATTGTAAATGTATGGGACAAGTTTTTCTAAATTAAAAACAGGCTCAACAATTTTAGATTTTTAATTAAAATTTTATTTCAATATATGTGTATTATAAAAGAATTGTAATTAGCTAAATTTTTAACTAAGAGTACTATATATAAGACTTTTTTTTCAGTATTTGCATGATAAAAGTCAAGTGTACAAACTGAGAGAGAGCATATTTTAAAATCTAAGACCTGTATTCAAACCCTAGCATCTCCACTTCTTAGTGATACTATGATTGAGCCAGTTAGAAGTTTCTGTACCTTAATTTCATTGTCTATAAAATCCTATATTAGAAAAGCCTAATATGCTAAGTGTCCAGTTGCGTTCAACCAATCAAAGTGTAATATGCTAATGATATGCTAAGGCTGCTCAACCACTTGGGGGTAGAGAGTCTACTGGTTGACCAGTTGCTATGACGTGCACTGACCACCAGGGGGCAGATGCTCCTACCAGTAGGGTAGCTTGCTGCTGGGGTCCAGCCGATTGGGACTGAGTGAGATGGGCTGGACATGCCCTGGAGCCCTTCCATGGTCCCTCCCCTGCTGGCCAACCTCCTGCATCCCTACCTAGCCCCTGTTGTACACCGGTGGAGACCCTCGGCCTGGCCTGCACCCTCTTGCTATCTGGGACCACTCGGGGCATGTTGGAGAGCTGGTTTCAGCCTGATCCTGCAGACCAGGCCAAGGGACCCCACTTGTGCATGAATTCATGCACCTCTAGTTGGGATATAAAAGTATTTCTAGGTTTATTAACCCAGTTTTGAAATATTACAACCATTTAAAAAATAAATAAGGAATCAAAAAATGGTAACTATTTTATTATTTGTTCAGATTTAGTGAAAACTCTGAATTAATATCTTAAATGTGAACCAAAGAAAAGTCCGTGTCTTTGTCCATCTCTCAAGTGTAGACTCTGTATTATTTTTAAACTAGAGGCCCGGTACACAAAATTCATGCATGGGGGGGGTCCCTCAGCCTGGCTTGCACCCTCTCCAATCCGAGACCCCTTGGGGGATGTCTGACTGCCAGTCACATAACGTTAGGAACTTCTTTTTTTTTTTTTAATACATTTTATTGGTTTTTTACAGAGAGAGGAAGGGAGAGGGATAGAGAATCAGAAACATCGATGAGAAGGAAACATTGATCAGCTGCCTCCTGCACGCCCCCTACTGGGGATGTGCCCGCAACCAAGGTACATGCCCTTGACTGGAATCGAACCTGGGACCTTTCAGTTCGCAGGCCGATGCTCTATCCACTGAGCCAAACCGGTTAGGGCAGGAACTTCTTAAAGTCTGCCTTCCACTATAACTTCTCTCCATGGTTTTTGGTTTTTGTCTTTGAATTTCTACCATGCGGTCATTGGTGCCCTTTGAGGGAATTCCCCCCACTTTCTTGAACTGATATGTTTAGTTCACTCACTCTCCTGAGAAATCTTTAATGTAGTGCATACTGAAGGAGTATGTTCCTGAGCATATTTTGGAAAATATCTGTATTCAATATTTATTAATATTCTTTCAACTTTGCTTTATTAAACCTTCACTTTTTTCCTTCAAGTTCCAGACATCATTTGTTTACAATTGTAAATACCTCAATGTGCACCTCTCACTGATGAGGGCATTTTTATTTGCATAGCCCCAGATAATAATGATGCTTGGAATTAACAATACTGTTTAATCTTCTGATCATTAAAATTTGTAATAAAGAGGCTAAGTATGACTCATTAAAAATTACGATGAATTTGACGTCCATAAACACACGTTCCTGGATCTGGTTTTTATTTCCTTTTAGACACTTCTTAGGCTTCTGACTTGACTATCCACTGGCTAGAATTTAACTCTTTCTAAAGCTAGCAATTAAACATTAATTTCTTGTTTAAAAATTAATAATAATGGCCCAAGAGGAATGGCTCTGCTACTGCTGGCTTGGAAAGCTGCCTGGCGGAACCTGGCTTTGTTGGTCCCTGTGCTGGAAGATGGTATTAAATCCGTGCATGTGTCAGAAACATTCCTTTTCAAAGTTTGCTCTGATAGTTTTTCTTCCCAGGTATCATCAGAAGTTGGTTCTGTCTTTACAAAATACTAGTGGAATTGAGTGTTGGATAGACTTTGGACACCCTTCCATCACTCAGCAGGCTGTTTCTTAAACTCTGCACCCAACATTGGAAATCTAGAAAAATATACATCCTTGAAGTAATTTTTGTTGACAGAGAAAGAGGAAGTGCCATTGATACCTCTTAACCATAAACACCTGACTCACCAATTACTTTCACTTTAAAAAAACAACAACAACCCGTGCAATATTAGTTTGGCTTGAAATTCTCTGCACTCCTCATTCGTTATTTAATCTTATTTTACTTTGTTCAGACAAGCTAGCTGCCCTGTTGTGAAGCTTCACATAGCCAATTACCTCAAGGTGTTTAGTTTATTTATTATTTAAAGCATAAATCTTATACAGGTTGTCCATTGCCGACCCTCTGAGTAGATGTAGTAAATGCCTTTCATCCTGTGGCCTCAGTCAGGGCTCATAGACCTACCTGCTGAGCGTGGCAGGCCAGGCAAGGCACTGGAACATGTAAGATACCGGAAGTAATTGCACTTTACTTGCTGTTTAAAGGAGCATTGGAAAAAGGTGCTCATAGTAGCAAATTCTGCGTTGAAATTCAGATGAATAGAATCTTGAATTTTAAATGCAGGGTTGCTTTCTAGAGACATTATCAGCTATTGTTATAGTCTGGATTGTAGTTCTATAGTCTCGGGACATTTTAACCCTCATTATGGGCTGGATATTGCATTCCGAAATTTGTTTAAAGTAGACCACAGTGACATACATCCTGCTTAAGGATATTGATATGGAAGTATGGTCTTTCAGATTTGTGGTCTGTGCCCTTGAACCCATTTTCCTTTCCTGGCTTGCTTTCAGTTCCTTGTTGGGAAAACCATCAAGGGCCAGTACGGATGACTTGGAAAAAGGCTAGCTTAAGTAATGTGCAGATATACTGATGGGTTTATATGCCATTAAGAGTCTCCATCCTACACCAAATGTGCCAGGTATTTAATTGGGGACTGGTACTAATTTCAGAACTAATACTGAGCTGTTCCACATCAATGCTTTCAGCAGGTGGCTTGAACTGACAGTGTAAAGAAAAAAGTGAGAGAAAATTACCATTGTACTTTAGAATTTCTCTGATTGAATTGACTGATTATACTGTCAAAGGAGCATTGGGAAGCTGGCAGGGTTATGGGGAGTGAAGAAATGACAAACTTCTTTTAGAGAGAGCTTGTCTGTTGGTTTTTGAACAGCCAAATATTTCAAAATGATAACAAAGTTTGATGTGAGGTTTGAATTTAGTACATGTGAAAATCCATGTGTTCTCTGATTTGTGGGTTTTTTTAAGTTTGTGTATTGTATAAGGAGAGACAGTGATTTTTCTTATCATTTTTCTCTGATAATACAAAATATTAAAACACCCTGTTCAAATTCTATGAGTAAATGTCAAATGAGTTTTTATATTTGCAAAATAGTTTTATAAAGATTTCAATTTTGTTAAGAAGTTTTACTTATTGAAAAATGGAGTAGAAAATTTATTGAGTGACTCAGATGAAAACTGTTTTATGTAATCAACCTTGCATCATGTTCTTAAATAGATCTGTTTAAGAAGAAATTCTGTCAGTCATACGTATTATTCTTGGTTGTCTTTTGTCTCCTAAATTCATGTTTATTTATTCTATAACTAGAGGCCCGGTGCATGAAAATTCATGCACTGGATGGGGGTTCCCTCAGCCCGGCCTGCCCCCTCTCACAGTCCAGGAGCCCTCAGGGGCGGGAGGCGACCCAGCGATCAGGGGAAGGCGATGCCCCCATCATACCTCTGCTGCTGCCACTGCCGGCAGCGCAAGCCTCAACTGTTACCTGTGCCTTGGGTGGCCCTGGGCGACTGGGCAGCAATCATCTGAGGCTTGCCTGTGCCTCGGGCTGGTGCTGGGGGGCTGAGAGGACTGGAGGACTCCGGAGGCTTGCCACCCCAGTGGGGCTGAGGGAACGGGCACCTCCATCTTGTGGCTGTGGGCGCCGCCATCGTTGAGGGCGTGGCAGTCAATTAGCATATTCCCTCCTTATTGGCTTTGGGCATCACCATCTTTGAGGGCATGGCAGTCAATTAGCATATTCCCTCCTTATTGGCTGTGAGTGCCGTCTTCTTTGAGGGTGGGGCAGTCAATTAGCATATTCCTCCTTATTGGCTGTGGGTGCCACAATCTTTGCGATGGTGTGAGGGTCAATTAGTATATTCCCTCTTTATTAGATAGGATGGTATATTGTTTAAATATTTTAAAATATTCTTTAACTGGATAATTAAAAAAAAGACAGAGATACAGTATCCTGGGTGCTACTAGTGGGTGCTACTAGGCATTTTTTTTTTTTTTTATTGAATACATAGCACGTACTAGGTACTTTACTAAGTGCTTCATGGTGGCTCACTTAATTTTCACAATAACTACATAAGGTGATTTTCCTTTGCACTCCCATTTTACTGATGAGTAAATCAAGGCACAGAGAGGTTGAGTACCTTGCTGGATACCCAGAGTTGGTGAGAGGCAGAGATGGGGTACAACCTCTCAGACCCCGTTGCCCATCCTCCCTTACAGCGCAGACCAGGGAAACTGGCTTCCTTGGATTTTTTTTTCTCCTGTCAATGTGCTAACTGCCTTCTGTACTGACAAGAGGGAATTAATACAATAATTTCCACTTTCATGGTTATCCCATTATGAATTTAATAGAACTTTTGATATAGAGTCATGAGAATTCTTAAGGGAATGGTTTAAAATGTGAAAAAAAATGTATTGAAGTGTTCTATAAAAGGTATAAGAGAGACAATTTAGCAGAGTGTAAGTTAGGTTTGGGGCAGAAAAAAAATCAATCAGGATAAATGGGTCAGCATTCATCATTTGTTCAACAAATACTTATTATACTAGGTGCCAAGCACTGGGCTTGGCCTGTCGGAAAGCACGGAGTGATTTATTTTTGTTGGGTTGACTCCCTGGTGGGATTATTCACAAACAACTTTTGGATGTAAATGGGGAGCTTTAATTGCAGAAGAGAAGGGTTAAAGTCTTTCTGGATGGACTGTGGAGCAGGAGTTTTGTTTCGTTGCATAATAGAGTAGGCTATCCTCATATTCTCATTATTCTGATGCAGCCCAACAAACCAGCAGGAAACTGCATTCCATGGGATTTCTATGGGGACTACAGAGAATTCGTTCCAATGCTTACAGAGCAGCCGCTTGTAGCTTAAAGTAGCTTCGGGGCTAATGTGAGGAGCTGTGCAGTTCCACTTGCTACTGAACTGTAAAACTGAGAGCATGTGCAGTGTAAATAAAACAATGCCGGAGAATCATTCCTAATCTGGAGGCCTTCTCAGAGTATTGGCTGACAATCTGTTATTGTTGAATGAGGGAAACAGGCAGAGAATTTGAAAGATGATGCCATGCTGAAAATGTGAATACTTGATTCGTCACTTGCTTTAAAACTTGCCCCCTCTAATTCTCCCCGCCCCCCCATAGGAAAGAAGATAAAATGCTCTTAATTCCCCCCAACTTCTCATTCCCCCAGTATAAAAAGTAACTGGCAAGCGGAGTCACATTTTCAGTAACAAACTAACTCAGCCTAGGCTTATAGAGGGTAAAGGAACTCATATTTTGTGATATATATATATATATATATATATATATATATATATATATAATTTCTGTATTCTATCTACACTCTGCAAGTACCTAATTTTCAGCTCTACAAAGTATGGTTTGCAGTGCATTATTTTGATAGCAGAAGAATCGTACCATCTTCTTTGGCCACATGACCTGTTTGGTGGTTGACTGCCGTGGTCTCTCCCACACCTCTTGTGTTTCTCCCACTGCTGCCTGCACTACAGTGAGGCCTAGTAACTGTGAATCCGAACCCAAGTGCTCACCCTCCACTGTAGCCCAGACCAGGAAATGGACACATACACAGGCCCTGCTGTCTTTCTGTTTTATGTGTAATCAGGGCCCCATAGTTTTATTTTGCCCTGGGTTCTACAAATCACGTAGCTGGTCCCGTTTGTTCCACGGGCCCCTTCCCCTCCTCTGCCCCCAGCACCAGAGGTTGCATTCTTCAAGGACCAGCTCAAGTGCTGCCTATCCGTGAAGCCTTTGCCTTGGTAGACATGAGTATCTCTTCCCTCGTGTGCATCTCAGTCACAGCCTGTGTTACACCCTGCCTTGAGCTCACAGTGTGCACATCTGCCTCTCGCAGGATGTGGTGGGCTCTCGGAGTGGAGGGCAGGCGCCTCCAGGAATCTTTGTATTCTTCTCCCTCCATGTCCCAGCCCAGTGGCTTTCAGGGCTCCATGAATGCTTGTTAAATTGAAGTGAATTAAATAATGTGCCCTTTTATCTGAAAGAGTAAAGAAATTTACATTTAATATAAGGCTCTTTTGATAGACATATTGCCTTCATTTCAGTTCTCTTCTAATGCAGAATTACGGTGCTGGCTTCCATGGAATGGCTAATGTGATGAGATGGTACACATTTGATGCTGCCTCACTTATAAATTTAGGGTGGAGAAAATATAAATGAAATCATTTCACTAATTTTAAGACATTTAAAGAGTATGAAAATTGAGCTTAGGAGGAAAAGGTTAACTAAGGTTAAAGCAAATGCTTTTCATTTAGCTTCGTATGTCACTAAGTGGAGATTTAAAGGAACTGCTCTTTTCTCACCAAATTTCTCCATTCTGCTCCTGGATTTCCTTTTAGCATAATTTAAGTAAGATGTTGTAATGGGTTTAAGTCATTTTAATTTTGCATATTTCACAAGGGCTATTTTCATATAGGGAATTTTTCATAATATGGTTCCTAGAACCTCTTAGAAGAACAGAATGGGCAATGCTTGTTGTCTAACCAGGAGGCAGAACCCTAGCAATTTATTCACCTTTATAGATATTAGGGGTTTTGTTTAATAGTTACAAAAGAGAACGCAGTTGGCTCTGCAACAGAAATTTTGAGCAGAGGAGCCATGACCGCCTGCAGAGGTTCTATAATCTCTCAAAGTGTAAGCAAATGTGTTTTGGGAACATTCACATCTTCCCTGGAGAGGAGGCTTCCAGAGCTTTTTCTCAGGGCTCACGAGGAGTGAAGAACCAATAAGTTAGCAGAAATAAGAAATGGAATGAACATACACACACACTATAAAGCTAATTTAAAAGTCAGTCTATTGAAGACCAATTCCTGTTGAACATGAATTTACACTATTAAAATCTGAAATCTCTGGGCTATAAAATGTTGGATCCATTGAATACTACACAATTTTTTTTTTCTGAAAATAAAAGAGACTACTAATATTCTAAGTATAGATTTATGTATTTATGTACAGATTGGAGAATAAGTCCTGAAATTACTGTTTTTATGCCCATTTATGAGTAATGTGACATTAAGAAGCAGAGGAACTAGGCAAAACACAATTCCTTCATCATGCCACATGGTAATAAAACAGAATAGCTAACTGCTGCATTTAGAGGAAAAATGCAACTTCTAGCCGGAGTTATTCTTGAATATGAGAAGTTTAAGACAATGTTTGTGGTATATATGTACAGGGAATAATAGGCCTTACAGTAATGAAAACCCCTGCTTATAAATGAGTGAAACAGCTCAGGGAAGAGGCCACATTCTGGGAGGCATGATTGCTCTAAGCTGCTCACACCGCCTGACTTTCTTGTGCGTCATTTTGAGGTGGCTGGAGTTTGGTGACAGTCTTGCATAGATTTCTGTAGCTTGTTTTTCCATTTGGCATTTGATTCCTTATGTGTTTTCTTGCTGTTTGGCTCACCGGGCCCTTTGAGCACATTTAGGATCAGCACAGCCCTGGAGGAGCCCAAGATTGCTGATAGAAACACAACTTGGATCATTTGGGACCCATATGTTATTCACAGATGAACAAGACTGGCCACAAGGAAAGTAAGACACCAGACATCTGAACCTGGGTACTCTCAAATGGAACAACTAAACAAAGACTCTGAGAAGCACATTCTTTCAAAGACATGGACTTCACTTTTAGGAAAGATTTTGAGCTTACTCTTAGAGTCATTTCCAAGTTGGAGCCCCAAGAAATAAATAGGAATTACCCTAAAGATCTTGCAGCATCACAGGATCTATCTCAAGCTTCCTGTTCCTCATTCTCTGTCCTGTTTGTGTAGTTGACTAAGAGTTCCCTGGTGGGACTCAGCCAGCACAGAGGATGCTTCGATTGCATTTGCCTCCGCTGGCTGGTCTATTCCTGTAGGTCTCTGCTGCTTCTATTTCCCCACTCCATGGTCAAACCTACTTGCCTTTTTCTTCCTGCCCTCCACCTTTTCCTTCTGCTCCCTCCCAATCATGGTAATTTTTAACACTTAGTCTTCAGATCTAAGGAAGCAAATATTGGGTCTTCCTCAAAGTGGGTTAAGAGAAATGATTAAATATACATATATATATAATATATATATATATAATCATGCTTTCAGAAAAGCAAAGTAATACTTAAAATGCATAGTTGAAAACTTTAAAACTTTATGAGAACATTTGGGGAGTTTTGTAGCCCTCTGGTGGAGTATCAAGAGAATCCATAATGAAAATATTTTATTACATTGATTTTAACTATTTTTAATATGACTCTATAATGCACTTAGAAAAATCAACACTCTTTTATTTGAGGGCAGCCATTTTGTTTACAGATCTGTAGTTGAGTATATCAACATTTATTAATACTTAAATTTTTTCACCATTATAAACAGCTGTTTTATTTTAAATTCAGAGATTGGATAATGTATACAGTATTTTTTAAAATGTCTGTTTTCTTAGTATTTTATTATGTGATTAATCACAGAAATTTAAAATTAGGGGGCAAGTAAGACATTTGTGGGCTATGAATACAAAAAGGCTGCCAGGTTGTTACAGAGCTATTTTGCATCTATGTTATGTAAATGAGCAGTTATAAGCTTTCATATGAAAGCAATTTGACATTGAGGAGAGAGCATTGAATTGAGGATAGACCTGAGCTTTGGTCTCAGTTATGTTGCCTGTAGACACATGATTCTGGAGAGGTCACAGCCCTTACCTGAAAGGTGAAGGGTAGCATCAGGCATGCTGCTAATACGTCTTATAGTTCTATGGTTTGGGGATTTTTGACATCATCATGAATACTGGAAAGTCATGCTTTGTCAAATCTTTGGAGGGGGGGGTGCATATTTATGTAATTCTAAAAACATGATTAGGTAAATTTATAAAAAGCAAAGCCTACTAGCATCCTGAGAGTAAATTGATGGTGGAAGTGATTTCATTTTTGTAAACGGAGCCTAACATAACATCTACATAGCAGACACTGAAAAACTGTTGATTGAATAATAAGCAATTTCTAAGGTCTCAGTCAAAGGTTAAAAATTACATCCAGGATAGATTTGTTAAATGGAATTCATTTTGTTTCCAGAATTGTCTACAAATAATTTTATTTATAACCTACAAATAATTTTGTTAGCATAGATTATTTGCCTGGAAAGCTTTGGCGTAAGGTTGAGGTCATATGTGATTACTTCATTAAAAAAAAAAGATCCTATTATTAATCATGTAATTTTAGTAAGTGAAATAGTGTATTTTCCTAATAAATAAATAGTGTATTTTCCTAATAAATAAAATCAAGGAAAAAATTAACCTAATAGGTTATACCTTTGGTGTTTTTAATTTCACATATGTGTGAAACCATTTAAAATATTTCAGACATCTTTGGACTTGGAAATTAATAAGTTGCATTTTACTTTTTTTCACTTGAAATTATTCCACAACTAGGTTGTAGCAAGTAAACTTTCATCATCATCATCTAGCAAGTTTCATATGCCAAATTATGAACTCCCAGACATTATTCTTTAAAATGCAGTGATGCCACTATAATATTAATGATGAATCGCATACATTTGAAGCATTTAAAAATGATCATAGCCTTAAAGCCAAAAAGAGCTGGAAATATTAATGGTATAGAAACTGTTCTATGTGGATCTGAATTATGTATAGCAGAGAGAGATAGAAAGAGATAGATTGCATAATAAATCAAAGTTCACATGGTGTATTGTTTATTTTTTTAAAAAACTACACAAACTTTCTATTTATGCAGCATGTCAGCTATTTAAAAAAAAGATGAATAGTTTCAGATTGAGATTTATTTCAAAAATGAATATTTAGCACCCAATAGTGTCATACTGAATGTAGGAAAATAATTACAGTGTATGTTTTATCTTGAAGAATTCTAGGAAAGCATTGACTTTTATACTTAGAATGTGCTTTTATTCTTTGATCAATTTGCACCTTTTGTGTCTTTTTGATTTATAATAGGTGTTTTAACCTTCTTTTAAAAATTTGTAGCAGTAATGTTTAGAAGTGAGTATAAGATTATATTAAGGCAGTAATTAATAGGGAATGTTTCTTCTTGATAAATTTGTTGTATTAAAACACTGCAGGTTGGGGCAAAAGCAGGTTTACAGTTGTGAGTATGTGAAACACAAAGTTTATTCTTATGTTATTAGTTATTAATTATTGTATTATTTTCTATATGAACAACTGTAAACCTACTTTTACCCCACCCGGTATGATTGTAGAACATTACAAAACATAGGGAAATGTTATGTGATGAATATACAGAAATTACTTGCTGAATCCACTGGTGACCAGAAAGAAGATTTGATGGACTTTTGTACATTTTAAGATTCTAAACAACTCTCTATGTGAGGGGGATTTAGGAGGTTTGTTGATATTTTTGTAAACATGGTTTATTATAGAAATACTGTGTAGTGCTCTTCTTAGGAGTTTATGACTAGTAGACTTAATTAATACTTCTCTAAATAGCCCCAGGATATTTCTGCCCTGATTTTGGCCAGTGGCCTTTGGGTTTCTATTCTTTTGCCATTTAGGTGCAGATGCTAAGCCATCTACATGTCTATCTATTATGCTTCTTAACCATGAGAACCACAGGGTGCCTGTAACACTTGGTTGGGATTCTAATAGAGAACTTTAAAAACTTCAGTGTCTCACACTACAGGCAAAAGAGCCCTGGTATGGTTATCACTGTGATTATTTACCCAGAAGATAAAAGGCATATGCACCAAATAACTTATTTCTGGAATGATTTTGAAATTGGTACCATAGATCATTCATGTATACATGTATTCATTCAATGACATTTATTGCAAGGTGAGCTAGGAAAATATAAATGTTCTTGTCTTTCATCTTTCATGCTCCCACGTGAGTCTAGTTATTCCTCTGTTTCTGTGGATGCTCTGACATGGCACTAACTATTCTATCTAGTCAGCCCATCAAGGTGTTTGTTGTTCACCTTGTCTAGGAGTCTATCGATCTCACGTGGGATCTTTATAACTAAATCAGAGGCTGGATGGAGGTTCTGGAAGGCAGTGGGAAATGATTAAAGCTTTAAGAAAAGAGTGAAAGCAAGGAAGAATGTTCAAAATGGAGTGGAGACAAAGAAGGGCTTAGTGAGACATCTGGGCGGACCCTTTGGAAGGATGACGAGGAGAGGAGATGCAAGGGGAGCGTAGAAAGCATCCTCAGCACCACCATTAAGCAACCCCACAGGAGCTGTTGATCTCTTCACTGGCCATTTCATGTGACTCCTGTAGATTGATGTGGAAAAGGAAACAAGACACATTGGAGAAAAGAATGCTGTTTTTGCAGATATTTTAGTGGTGCAGATATGTCCTAAGATCATTAAAGGTTTCTCTTATATTTATGCAAAGATTTTTATATCTAGGATAAGGGTAAAACTATAATTGAGCAGATATATTTAAGAAACATTGAGTGACATAATTTAAATGTAGATAGGAAAGGGAAATGCTTGTATATTATCAGACTGTGCCAAAAAATACATTTCTAACAAAATTCTTATTGTGCTTTTATAGAATTTGAGGGGTTTTCATCAGATGAGACACTTATTACTTAAAGTTTTAAAGCTTATAGACTTGCTGTTTTGTCCATTCCTGAAAATAATTTCATTAAAAAATCTTGTTTGTACAAAAACTAGTCTCTCTCTCTCTCTCTCTCTCTCTCTCTCTCTCTCTCTCTCTCTCTCTCTCTCTCTCTCTCTCTCTCTCTCTCTCTCCTCTCTCTCTCTCTCTCTCTCTCTCTCTCTCTTTTACCGACCAAATGAAAACTAAAATTTGATTGTTCAGAGATGTTTTCCCCTTCGGAAGTACCGGTATGCCTACTTGTATCAGTGGGAAACAAAATAAATGGAAGAGATGTTTAAATGCTTTTTATTCGTGGTGTTAAAAATGGTTAGAGGAAGAATTCACATTTTTCTGTAACACAATGTAACAAGCAATTAACTTTTTGGCATAGTGATAAATCTGCTTCTCTAAGAGGTGTTTTGTGTTTTAATAAGTGGCAATACATGCTAGTGTATTCATTTTTATTGAATAGTTGAGTTTAAAAAGTGAATTTAATTCATAAGATATTGCCTTGGGCTTATTGAGATTTTACATACAATATCCAAATGGGATGGCATCACATTCAACAACATATTATTTTAAAAATATAATTAGCAATAAACCATCTTAAAGTGTTCCAGTATTTGTGAAGTGTTATCATCTTTGATCTATTCAGTCTCCAAATAAATGTGGAAACAGAAATTCTTTGGTGATGCTGAATTAGTAATAATGGAGTATAGTTTTAAAACAACAACAGCATAATCAAAGTCTAGTTACTCAGAGATAGCACTTAAACAAAATTCTTGCCATCATGTGTTCATTCATTTATTCATGAATGTGCTCATTTTTTCATTCATTTAATTTTATTACTTATCCAAATTTTAGAGGGAATAAATATAGGTTTTGAGATTATCCATGTAGAAACTGATTAACATGGTTGTGATTTATATACTCGGTGAATTCATATGACCTGGATAGAAAATTATTCTAAACAAAATAAAATTTTAGCTGCATAAATTTTTTAAAATTATAGCAAAATATATATAACAAAATCTTCAATTTCAACCATTTTTTAAATGTGCAATTCAGTGTCAATAATTACTTTGACATCATTGTACAACCATCAACATTTCCAAAACTTTGTCATGGCCCCAAACAAAAACTCTGTACCTATAAAGCATTAATTCCCCGCCTCCCCCATTTGGTTACCTCCTGGTAACCTCTAATGTATTTTCTGTCTCTATGAATTTGCCTGATCTAGATATTTTATATAATGGAACTATACAATATATTTCCTTTTGTGTCTGGCTTATTTCACTTAGCACCATAATTTTAGAGTTCATATTATCAAAACTTCATTGTGTTTTATGGTTAATATTCCAGTAAATGTATATCCCACTTTTTGTTTATCTGTTGATGTACTCTTAGGGCCGTTTCCATGTTTAGGCTGTTGTGAATAATGTTGCAATGAACATTGGCATACAAATGTCTGTTTGAGTTCTTGTTTTCAGTTCTTTGGGTATATACCTCAGAATGGAATTGCCAGATTATAAGACAATTCTAAGGTTTTTGGGAACCACCAAACTGTTTTCCACAGCAGCTATGTCATTTTACATTTCCACCAGAATGTATTAGGTTTCTAATTTCTCCACATTCCCACCAACACTTACTTTCTGTATTTTTTATGATAGCTCTTTTAGCGATGTGAAATAACACCTCATTGTGGTTTGAATTTATATTTTCCTAATAATTTATCATCTTGAGCATCTTTTCATGGACTTATTGGTATTTGGGTATCTTCCTTATAAAAATGTCTTGTCAAGATGGTTGCCCATTTTTAATTGGATTATCTTTTTGGTTGAATTTTAGTTCTTTATATATTCTGCATATTAAATCCATATCAGATAAATGACTCTCCATTCTGTAGCTTGTTATTATTATTTTTTTTACTTTCATGGTAATGACCTATAATTCACAAATGCCTTCCTTTCTGTGGAAGCACAATGCATCTATTTTTTTCTTTTATTGCTCATACTTTTGGTGTCATGTATAAGAAGCCATTGCTAAGTACAAGGTCATAAATATTTTTTCTATGCTTTCATCTGACACTTTTATAGTTTTAGCTTATATATATATATATATATATATATATATATATATATATATATAATTTTTTTACAGAGAGGAAGAGAGAGGGATAGAGAGTTAGAAACATCGATGAGAGAGAAACATCGATCAGCTGCCTCTTGCACACCCCCTACTGGGGATGTGCCCGCAACCAAGGTACATGCCCTTGACCGGAATCGAACCTGGGACCCTTGAGTCCGCAGGATGATGCTCTATCCACTGAGCCAAACCGGTTTCGGCTTAGCTTTTATATTTAGATTGTTGATCCATTTTTAGTTCATTTTTGCATATAGTGTGATGACAGAGATACAATTTCATTCTTTTGCATGTGGAAATTCATTTGTCCCAATACTATTTGTTGAAGACACTATTCTCTCTCCTTCCCCATTGAATGGACTTGGCACCCTTACAAAAATCAATTGGCCACAGCTATATGGGTGTATTTCCAAACTCTCAATTTTATTCCATTGGTCTACATGACTATTCTTATGCAAGTACCACACTGTTTTGATTACAGTAGCATTATTGTAGGTTGTAAAATCAGGAAGTGTGTTTACTCCAACTTTGTTCTCTTTTTCAAAACTGTTTTGACTATTTGAGACCCCTTGAAATTACATATGAATTTCAGGATTCGTTTTTCCATTTCTCCAAAATAGGCTGTTGAAATTGTGGCAGAGATTGTGTTGAACTGTAGATTGCTTTTGCAGTATTGACATCTTAGCAATATTAAATCTTCTAATCTATGAAAATGCTTTCTTTTTACCCTTTTGTCTGCTTATCTATCTACAGACTATTTTTTAGAACAGTTTTAGGTTCACAGAAATATTGAGCAGAAGGTACAGAGATTTCCCATATATATCCCACTCCCACATCCATTAATTTTTTAACAGAATTTATTATTTAATTTCTTCCAGCAGTGTTTTATAGTTTCATGTTTAAGTATTTAACCTCCTTGGTTAAATTTATTCCTAGGTATTTTATTATTTTAGATGCTAGTATAAATGGAATTGCTTAAAAAAAATCCTCACCCAAGTATATGTACTTGTTGATTTTATGGAGTGGAAAGGGTAAGAGGGGAGAGAGGGGGAAAGAGAGAGAAAGGGAGGAAGAGAGGGGAGAGAGAGAGAGACAGACAGACAGACATTGATGTTAGAGCGAGAAACAGATTGGTTGCCTCCTGTATGCGCCCAGACCAGGGATTGAACCCGAAACCCTTTGGTGTTCATGATGATGCTCCAACCAACTGAGCCACACCAGCTAGGGCTGGAATTGCTCTTTAATTTCATATTTTCATTCATTTAATTTATTATAGAAACACAACTGTTCTATAAAAACACAACTGATTTTGTAACCTGCAACTTTATTGAATTAATTTATTATCTCTGTTAACTTTCTAGTGAGTTCCTTGAAAATTTTTATCTATAGGAACGTGTCATCTGTGAGCAGAGATAGTTTTACTACTTCCTTGTGCATTTTATGCCTTTTATTTCTTTTTCTTTTGTAATTGCTCTGTCATGTAATTCTGGTGCCATTTTGAATAAGCAGTGGTGAAAGTAGGCATTCTTGTCTTGTTCCTGGTTTTAGGCGGTAAGCTTTCAGTCTTTCTCCATTAAGTACGATGTTAGCTATAGGTTTTTGTGAATGCCCTTATTCATGTTGAGGAAGATTCCTTTTCTTGCTAGTGCTTTTAGTGCTTTTATCATGAAAGGATGCTACATTTTATCAAATGCCTTTTATACATCAATTAACAATATCATGCGTGCCCCCCCCCCTTGTTATTTAATGTGTACTGTATTGCTGAATCCTAGTTTGGAACTCTCAGAACACAGTCAAATTGCATTCCCAGGATAAATCCCACTTGGTCATGGTGCATAATCTTTTTAATACACTGTTGCATTTGGTTTGTTCGTATTGTGTTGAGTATTGGCTATATAAATTTTACTCATTGTCAGAATACCATTCAGGATTTTCTTGGATGCCTCCTCCTTTGTCAAGGCATTTCTACCAGAGAAATGAATGGCAGATGCTCTGACTCATACTTATCTGAGTGAATCCAATTAAATTTTACTGAAATTTTTATAACTAGCCTTTGTACGTAGAGAATAAAAATATTTAACCTGTAGTGTCAGAAATGCTTACGGAGTTTCTGTTAGGTTTCTGGTGCTGGGCTAAATATCTTACTGTGCTCTTTTATCTAAAACGTCATAACTATTAGTATCCTCATTTTATAAATGAGGACATGGAAACTTGAAGCTAATAAGTCGTAAAGCAAGGGTTATTAGCCCTTTTTAGCCATTGTGTTTAGTCCTTTTACCCCTGATTGCTAACTAGATTATGTCCGACCTGAGATGTGAGTCTGTTACAACATTACTGAGATAGAACAGTAGTGCCTAAAATTAAATACTATATGGATCTATTTTCACATCTTTATTTTCTCTCGCTCAGAACTCAAGTACAGCACAAAACACCAATAACAGAAAGTCACGGGACTAGAGTAATTATATGTATGTATTCTAATGTTATAGATGAGTGGATGAATTGATGGGAAAAATATTAAAGGAAATTCCAGAATGGCATGAACAAAATATTGATAAAGCTAAATGCACATGAATCACTCTTCATCATTTCTAAACATCTTAGGCATTTTATAGGACAGCAAGATTTCTCAGTAAAACAACGTGATTTTTCTATGTAAATGTTGCGGCATAACAGGTGTGTTGGCTAGTGATAAGATACTCTGCCAAGCAACAAATAAATAATTGCACATGAATCCCAGGAAGATGTTAGCCCCGGGGCATATTTGAATGTGATTTTTAAAGTGACATTCTACTTTTTATTTCAGCATCAGAAATAGCTGCATACCTCTACCTTGAATGGTGAGGTTGACACTATTATTCACTGAATATATTTAATTTTTTATGTTTTAAAATATTATGAAATAGATCATGAGTTCACCTCCCTTTTCCATCCAAGCTCCTTTACTTGGATAATTCCTTTAAAATGTTTTTTTTTTTTTTGTTATATTTCTATTAAGAAATCTTCCCCGGTTTTCTACCTGTTTGTGGCACTATCACCCTGATTTGTCATTTTCTGTGTATTTGTCGTAAGTTCCTTAGGGCAGAGAATGAGCTTTGTTTAACAGGCTAACCTGGGCACTTTCTTCAATGGCCAACACTTAGGAAATGCTTATTATTTTAAAAAATTAACTGAATAAATGTTCTGTGTTGTATACATATGGTTCAAACTGTTTCTCTACAGTGTATCCTGACCCTAGTAATTGCTATGCTTAAACTTGGGAAGGTTACTGTTCTGTATCAAACTTTGCTAGCCCTGCCAAATGATAAATGTGAAGGGGATGATAAAGGCGCTTCATCTATCTACCCGAATGCATTCGTTTTCAGGGAAAAAATGATACATACTTAGTTCCTCCATGTCGCTGGTTATTAAAGAGGGGGGCACGATGTCAATTAGACTGTGACTCCCCCCCCCGCGACACTAATCATCGGGGTCCTTCTTTCATGGCAGAGTGTATGTTCACTTCCCCCTCGCTGACTCTGAAATGACACTGCAGAGTGCAGAGCGGGCCCTTCCCAGATGGAGGGTACTCTTGTCGGGGATATTTACAACTTTCAGAGCAGACCCATTGGACACGGTCCCTTTCTTACTCTGATATTAAAGTACAGTCACTAAAACCTCTCAAACTTAGTTAACCTGTGCTGAAACATTTTCTCATTGCACCCTTCTTGTAAAAGCACCCTTCTGCACTACGCACTGGTGGCTTGGGGTGCTGTTTTAGGTATGCTGAGGCAGTAGTCTTACAGTTTATTATGGATAAAGTTTTTAAATTAATCACAAACCGATTTTTATTTTAAAATAAATCGGTGTCTAAGGTAAAAGACTCACTTCAAATCCTGTACTTTTTCCTTTCTCTTTACCTGCATCTCTTCTACTCTGATCTCATGTGGGTTTTGGATGACATCACTGTTTCTAAAGGGAAACAAAGCAGGCAAGTGTATAGTCAAGATAGTAAGTAATAAATATATAGAGTCAAACTTGAGAATGAAAAGAATGCATTAGTGGGACAATTTGGGGCTTGAATTTGTGTGGGTTGTTGGAAAACACTTTATATCTACTAAGGCCGTGGTCGGCAAACTGTGGCTCGCGAGCCACATGCGGCTCTTTGGCCCCTTGAGTGTGGCTCTTCCACAAAATACCACAGCCTGGGCGAGTCTATTTTGAAGAAGTGGCGTTAGAAGAAGTTTAAGTTTAAAAAATTTGGCTCTCAAAAGAAATTTCAATCGTCGTACTGTTGATATTTGGCTCTGTTGACTAATGAGTTTGCCAACCACTGTACTAAGGAAACTTACTAGAAGTCCCTTACACAATCATTGTCAATGTGAAAAGACAGATTAGAAAGAAAATAGAGGCCATATAGGAGGTGAAAAAGTAGGCAGAAATTTTAAAAACTTACGGTTTTCTAATTGCAGAATGGGTTATTTCCTTTCAGGAGTAATATCAAAAAGGTTTATTAACAGATTGGCATCACTGCTGACTCCTCAGAACATAGGTCATTGCTGGAGTATCATCCTGGATATAAGAGTGCACATATTATTAATGTGGTTACTAGACATGTTTTAACTTTTAAGTAAAGCACAGGGTAGGGATAAGTGAAATGTTTTTATTGAATTCAGTAGTGCTGATAGCTTGGAAATGGAGGTCTGAGCAGTGAGATAGAAGTTGAGGCTAGGAAGTTGTGTGTCCTCTCACCAGGTCCATCATGAAATACAGGAATGTTTTTGCATGTGCCTCATATTTTGCTACCACTTTAATGTCAAATAGAGTCCCTAGTATACTCTGTGGTAAAAGATTCTTTGATGTTACAGCCTCATTATTTGAGTTGCCATCATGTGGCATTGATATTGTTATGAATGAGTAAGTTGGCATTGCAGGAGGTGGTGATTTCCAATTGGACAATCAGGGAAACAAATCAGGTAAATCTGAACTTCTGTACTCAAAGATGACAAAGGCATTAGTATGAATGTGTAGATATGTAGTGGAATAGTTGTATAGTTGTGTATATTTATGGATGCAGAAGAAGAAGGGGTGGTAGGCAAGGGAAGGAGGTATTTATGGAGTTACATGAGTATCGGAATCATCCATAGTACGGATTGAGCACTAAGAGGAAAACGTGACGTCAGATCTTCAGATTGTGTAGGTTTAAAAATAGAGAACGGGCAAAAAACAGGGGAAGGGAAGAGCTAAATCTTACAGAGTGCCATTGGGAAAGGAAGTCCCTCCCATGTTATCATTCACTGTTTTTTTATTCAAAGGGAAGAATTTTGCTCTGATTTCAATATCTCTGCAGTATAATTTGAAGAAATTGTTAATGTAATTTCAAATTTTATATTTTAAACATTGAGCAGTTTGGGAGTTTATGCTTAATAATGCTTTTATGTTGCTTAATTGGTAACTTGTTAACATTTTAATTTGATATCAGTGAAGAAAAAATCAAAATTAAATGGCTGCTATAAAATGTGATTAGTGATTCAGGTGACAAAAATGAAGTCTCTTGTCTGGGCTTACACGTATCTGCCTGCAGGCCTTCTCCATACCAATAGGCCCCTTCTGCTTTCTGCCAGCCAGCTCTTACTGAATGTAAATGGCAAGCAAACAGCCTTCTAGCAGTTCTATCTAGAACCACTACTTCTCACCTCTTTGACATATATGCAGACAAACTGTTCACTTCTCTCTTTGTTTCTCTGTTGTTCTACTGTGGCTACCATGTATGTGTTTTCTCCAAGTAACTTAGTACATAATTTAACTATAAGAACTTTCTGAAATCTTCCTCCTTCCCCTATAAGGATGTATAGAGAGCATTAAATAGGTAATCAATACATGACTGATGAGTGAAAAATCATCTGAATGAATAAATCACATTGATCCTCTTTAGAATAACAGTTGTGTGTGTTAGGCTTAGGTTTCAAATTTACTGAAAGTGTTGTAGTTTTATTTTTTAAAACTACATTTTATATTTTTCCTGGATGTCTTTTCTTAGTAGTAACAAGTATATAAATGTTATGAAATTTTCAACACTTTTCTCTAGGCTATTTCTCTGCTACCTTTATTTTTTATGCTATTTTTTTTAGCTTATCAGATTCAACAATATCTCCTAGCATAATTTATTTATTTATTTTATTTATTTTTATAGTTAGTTTAAATAAACTGCATTATTTCAATTTCCCTAAACACAAGCTAAAAATTGTCACGAATAAAGCAAATACAGAAGTAAAATGCATAAGCATATCATTGTATTATTAAATAATAATTACCTTCTGGTATCAGTATAACTTTATTATTCTGATAATACTTAATTTTTCTTGCCCTTGGATTATGTTAAGGGTGTAATCATTTTGAATATTATTTTCACTCTAGGTTCCAAACTCTTTTCTTTATACTTAACTTACGATTCTCCAAATTGGTGGGGGATTTGGTCCTGCCCGGTGGTCATTTAAAATTTCTTTCTCTACTCTTTCACACCAACATGTAAACTGGCTCAAACCTTCCCACCATTAAAACAACTTTGCTTTACCGCATGTCCCCTTCTAGCTAAGCTTTTTCTTCACAGACAAGTTTTTCAAAACAATAATATATCCTGAAAATGTCCACCTTTCTACAAAAATCTGACTTTTGTTCCCACGGTCTCCCATCCTTTACCTTCAGGAACAGCTTCTGGCAGTGACCACTGAATTGTCAACATCCAGTGCTTCCTTCCACTTTTCATCTTGCGACTTTTGGACAACTCCCTTCTCCCAGAAAATATCACTTCCTTTGACTCTGAGTATTCTTCTGCTTCTCTTTAAGTTGCCTTTCTGGCTCCTTTTTTCCGGTACTCCTCCTTTGTCTGTTGGTGTGCTTTAGAAATTGGCCCTTGAGCTTTTCTTGTCTCACACTGTGCTTCCTCTGAGCCAGCTCAGCTAAGCTCAAGACTTAAGTGAAAGGCTCTTCTGCCCACCTGCTCTTCTCCAGGACACCTGTTTCTTCCAAGGTCAGGCCTACACGATCTCTGGCCCAGAGCTGCAGAGTGATCTGATCATTCCCTTTCTTACACTTCCCTGTTAGTTCTGTAATTACGCTTCTTTAACCAAGAGTGATCTCCTAAAGTGCAACATAATCATGTCTCCCATTGCTTATGATCCTTTAATGATTGCTCATTGTCTAAATATAAAGGTTAAACTTTTGGTTGAGCCCTAAAGAATTCCATGGTCTGACCCTTACTGAACTCTCCAGCCTCATAGTTGATCTCCCTTCCCTGCTCCCATCTAAGGTCTTACTCATGCACTCCATAAATTGCCAAGCTGCTTTACAACTTCTCATTTTCCTCATCGTGCTTCTTTGGTTTCAATACAACCAACTTATTATTGCCATTATCCATGAAAACTCTTATTTTTAATGACTTGTCTGAAGGACTATCTACCCAATGAGATTTCCTTGACCTGTTCCAAGATAGAATTGGCCACTATCTCCTTTGTAGCTTCATAGGACCCCGAACTGTGGTCCCTATTCTCTCAAAACTTATACTGTAGTCAGGAACACAGGCAAACAAGTAATTTGAGCATTGATTGGTATTCCAATTGGGAAGAATACGGTGCCACTGAGTTTATTAAAAGGATGCTTGACTCTGACTTCCAGAGGAAGTGATTGCTGAGGAGAGATTTGGACAATGAGTTGATCTTATCTAGGAAAGGGGAAGAGGTGAAGGACAATGTCCATGCAGGAGAGGTCCTGGAGAGTAGAGTGACAGAGGAGCTGACCAGTCTTCTCTTTCCTGGAGTACAGATTCAGGGTTCTTGAGGAAGAGAACAGGAGCTGGTTCATACAAGGCCTTTAATGTTGATGAGTTTGGAGCTTATGCTAAACGACCATGGGAAGCCACGTATGTCTGAGCAGAAGAGAGACCTGAGCAGATAACACTGGAGAAGGCTCTCTCTAATTGTACCAATGAGAGAAGATTGGACAGGGGCTGATGAAAGGGGGCCACAAAGAAAGGAATTGGGAGGTTATTGCAGTCGGTCAGAAAAGAGGATAGTGGCTCTGAGTAGATGGCAGCACACATGGATAGAAATTGATAGATTATCCCTCTTGTGAGGGATAAGGGAATTCTTAAGTGACTGGATAACTGAGGAAGTTAGTGTAAGAAGAAATATAGGATATTTTGATGTGGACAGTGGGTGGTGCCATTGAACAAGAACAGATGTCACTGAGAGTCAAGATGGGAAGATGAAGACCTCAGTTTTGTTTGAGGTTCCATTATGACATGAAAATAGAGAAGGCTAGTAGACAGTCTGAAACCTAAAGACAATTTTAACTTGTTCATCTCCTTTTACTGGATTGTAATTTTTTTTAAAATTTATTGGGGCGACACTGGTTAATAAATTATAGAGGTTTCAGGTGCACAGTTCTACAACACATCATCTGTATACTGCACTGTGGGTTCATCACCCCAAATCATGTCTCCTTTCATCACCATTTATCCCCACTTTTCACTCTTCTATCTCCTCCACCCCCTTTCAGTCTGGTAGCCATCATACTGTTGTCTGTGTTTATGAGGGGTTTTTTATTTGTTTGTTTTGCTTAATCCCTTCACCTTTTTCAATCAGCCTCCCATCCACCTTACCCTTTGTCACCTGGACTATGTCATTTTTTTATCATGTCTTAGTCATCCTCAAATGCCTTGTGACTGTAATATAGTTGGTTTTCAGGAACTATTTGAATGAATGAATAAGTGAATGAAATGGAAATACTCTCTAGGATGATCTTCCCTCTCGACTCTTCTCCACAAATGGGTTGTGTTAGAATTTTAGCCAATCAAGATTAGCCTGTTAGCCTTTTCAGAATTCTTATTATTAGTACTTCTAGTATAGCAGAAGAACTGGAAACAGTAATACATTCAAAATATCAGAGATAAATGTAAGAACCCTTTCTTTTCTCAGAGCTTATAAACACATCTTTTCTGACCTCATGTCAGTAGTGTTATCTGATTTTTCTTCCCTGAGATTCAGGTTGTTTGTGTGCCTTTAATGACGGTCTTACATTGATACTCAGGCAATATTTTGTGTTACCCATGTTAATGTTCAGATAATGAAAAATGACTGCAGCTTTAAAGCCTAAGTAGTTCAGAATTTTTTGCAAGGTACACTTACCTACATAATGAGAAAATGAATCATGCTTTTCAAAGTGGATCCAATTGGATCCATTTTCTCCCTATATTTATATTCAGTTTGGAGCTAAACTGGCATTATCCCTTGATATTATGAAGGAAAAGTAGTAAAGATTCTTGTGTAAAATAATATTGCCCCCAAAATAACAAAAGTGTTCTTGAATGAATGGAGAATTTCTTGAGAAGTCACAGGCGCACACGCACACACATGTTAGACTGTGTTATAATGCTGGCCAAGGAAAATCTTTGGAAGAGAGCCACTGGGGAACAGCAGATGTTGTTTTTGGTTCCTTTGTCATTGAGAGTCAAGGTTAAGACTTGGAGCTAAATAATAGAACTGAGCCTAGGATTTTTTCTTTCAGCTAGCAATCCCCAAGGTCATGGGCTCTGTCTTCAAAAATTCTAGAGATCTGAAGTGATTAAGAATTGAACTTTCTTATGTTTATCATACACCACTAGGGGAGAAATCAAGTGAATCTGAGCACTGATGAGGAATGCTTGGGTCTCAGTCAAGGTAGCTGCAATCAGAGTACAATTCAAGATGCTGGGATAGGAGAACACTGATTTCTACAAAAAGACAAGTAGATTCCAAAAAAATAAGTCACTCTTGATCTTTATTTCAACTTTGCGTTGCAAATTAAGCCTCTAAAAAGCATCCTTGATTGAGATGAACTATGCATACTTTTAAGTTACATTTTGCTTAACTCTGTCTCTCCAGTAAAAGTATATCGTGGTTGTGCCTATGTACATGGAGATCTGTTTGGCTGAAACTACTGAAATAGTTTTGTAAGACATTATCTTTTTTTAAAAATATATATTTTATTGATTTTTTACAGAGAGGAAGAGAGAGGGACAGAGAGTTAGAAACATCGATGAGAGAGAAACATCAATCAGCTGCCTCTTGCACAACCCCTACTGGGGATGTGCCCGCAACCAAGGTACATGCCCTTGACCGAAATCGAACCTGGGACCCTTGAGTCCGCAGGCCGATGCTCTATCCACTGAGCCAAACCAGCTTCGGCAAGACATTATCTTAAAGTACTGAAGGGTTTTAATGATTTTCTTATAGAGTTGTTCTGGTATCCAGCAATGAAGTGATAGAATTTGACTATTTCTAAAGTAAAAGTTTTTTGGCATTCATAACCTTCAGTTATAATATTTATGCTTACGACTCTCAACTTTTCATACTCTCACCATATTCCCTTTCTGAACTCTATTCTGAATCTCAAAGTGCATATGTGACATCAAGACCACTCTGATGTCATCATGGTGATAGCTCAAATTCTGCAGGTCTCAAGCTGAACTCATGATTTGTCCCTCACGTTGGATCGGTTCCTGTGTTTCCTGTCTCAGTGCATGCCCTCACCACCACGGAGATGGCACTCAGAAGCAGCCCTGGCTAGGAATGTATCCTGGCCACTGGCCTCTCCTTCATCTCATATTCATCAACAAGCCCTTTTGATTTTTTTCTTTAATCTTTCTAGAATCTGTCTCCCTTTCTCCAATTCCCTTGAGATCACTCTAGTCTAGTGGTTCTCAACCAGGGGTGATTTTTTCCCCCAAGTGGACATTTAACAATGTCTGGAGACATTTTTGGTTGTCATTACTTGGGAATTGCTACTGGAATCCAGTGGGTAGAAACCAGGGATTCTGATAAATGGTCTACAATGCACAAGAAAGCCCCCCAAACAATGGATTATCTAGTCCAAACGTCAGTCATGCTGAGGTTGAGAACTCCTGCTCTAGTCCAAGCTAGCATCTTCTCACTTCTGGATTATCAGAGTAGCCTCTGATTGGTCTTCCTTCACCTAGACCTTAGGCAGTGCAAATTCAGCTCCAGCATCCTTAAGTGGCTTGTCACATCAGTTAGGATAAAGGCAACACTCCTCAGGATGGTCTGGAAGGCCCTGCAGGGGCTTGCTAGTGGTCAGTTCTGCAGCGTCCGTTCTGTGGCTCCCAGCTTGCTTCCTGTTCTCTAGTTGAGTTGGCTTCATTCTCATCTCTGCATGTGCTTTGCTCTTCCTGCCTATGGCTTTTGTACACACTCCCCTCTGCCTGGAACAGTCTCCTCACCTCAGTCATGTTAATTCCTCTTGCTGCTGCTTCAGTTTGTAGTTTGGACACCACTGAATTGAGTAGCACTTTTTGAACCCTATTCTAGGTTAATCTTCTAATACAAATTTCCAGAGGCCTGAACTTATTTTTCTTCAATTAAATTATTTTATTAAAAACTAGTAGCCCTGCGCACAAATCCATGCACCAGTAGCTCTCTGCAGGGCCTGGCCACTCCGTGCCCGCTGCCCAGAGGCCCTCCGTGGCCAGGATGGAACACTTGCCTTGTCACCTCAGTGACGAAGCAAGCATTCCGCCAGGCTGCTCACGCTGCCCGCTCTCAGCGGCTGCCCAACTGGGACTGGGGGACTCTGGCAGGGCTGAGAGGACTGAGCGCCACCATCTTGTGGCTATGGGCACCGCCATCTTTGTGATGGAGTGATGGTTAATTTGCATAGTGCACTTTTATTAAATAGGATGTGTTATTCTTGACATAATTAGGGATGCCCCCTATCTTCTACCCTTGGCCCCCCTACACACAGCCCCCACCACCCTCCCAGGCTTTCTCCACATTATTGTCTGTGTTCATGGGCTATGTCTATATGCATATCTGTCTTTGGTTAATCTCTACCAGTTCCCCCTCAATCCCTCCTCGCTGAGATCTGTTGTTCAGTGTATCCATGCCTCTGGTCCTACTTATTTCATCAGTTTATTTTGTTCATTAGATTCCACATATAAGTGAGATCATGTGATATTTGTCTTTCTCTGACTGACTTATTTTGCTTAGGATAATAAACTCCAGATCCATGTATGCTGTTGCAAAGGGTAAGATTTCCTTCTTTTTTACAGCAGCGTAGTGTTCCATTGTGTAAATACACCATAGCTTTTTTATCCACTCATCTCCTAATGGGCACTTAGGCTGTTTCCAGATCTTGGCTATTGTAAATAATGCTGCTATGAACATATGGGTGCATATATTCTTTCTGACTTGTGTTTCAAAATTCTTAGGATATATTCCCAGAAGTAGGATTGCTGGGCTTTTTATATCATTTCAGTTTATTGTATATTTGTTTTCTCTTTTTTAAAAAAAATGGGTATACTTAAAAGAATAATAGATAATCTTAAACATGTATGCTAAGCTCCCTTGTAGGTGCTCTATATGTATTTTTCTTTAATCATCATGATCATATATGATGGATCCTACTTTACTAGTGTATTTTGTTACCTTATTTAGTAAAGGGTCTAAAATATCTGAAATTAGCATGTGTGCTATTATCAAAGGCATCTTAAATTTGGCAGAAGCTGGTATTAATCCCATTTCACAAATGAGGAAGCTGAGGCACAGAAAGGTTCATTCATGGACCCAAGGTTACATAACTAATCAGCTATGGTGTCAGGATTCCAACCCAGGCAGCCTGAAGCCAGGGGCCATATCAGCTTCAATTCAGTGCCTTCTGCCTCGTAATGTTGCTATAAGGATGACAGAGATAATACATGTCAAGCATTTAGCTCACAGACATGTAGTAAGCACTGAGTAAATGTCAGTTATGATTATTATTAGTATGTTTATTATTTCTCTTATTGTGTTACGTTTTAATGCTGTCTTTTCCACACAAAGGAGGGTTTCAAGAGGGCAAGGCCTCTGTCTCTTCTGTTTCCCACTGTGTCTGTTTTTCTTAGCACTGAGCCAGGCAATAAGTGTTTTTTAAATGAATAAATGAATGCTTGAATGAAGAGAGGGACTATTAAGGAGAATTGGAGTCCTAGCATTTGAAGGCACAAATGTTCATCTTGAGTGATTGGTTTTGTGCCTCTCTTATGGCACTTTCCCCATTCTGTGTTGTAACATTTATTTGTGTAATTGTCTTTTATCTCCTCACCAGATTATAAACTCCATACACACATGACGCTGCCTCCCTATACCAACGGCCGTTTCCTGTGTAGAAGACACTCAGTACAGTTGGGCTGACTGACTCCTGACCCGCCCTTGCCCCCAGCTTTGCTCAGCACTCAGCACTGTCATGCAGGAAGATTATCTCTGGGCATTTTGTTAAAACTTGTTGCCATTGATATGCTATCATTTCCAAATTACCTTTAGGAGGGTGTCCATGGAATATTCTTGCTGTAAGAATATTTATAGACTTACTGTAAGTTATGACAGAAACAGTCATAATTCTCTATTGAAAAGTAGAGATAGAAACAGATATTTGGGGATACTTTTCCTGTTTTGTTTCTCGTTTCATTTGTGTTTAAGGAATAATTGGTGATGATTTTTCAGAGGGTTTCAAAGGAATAATTCCTCAATAGCATTTATATACTGGTCTTAAAATGAAAGGAGAAACAGGATTCTAAGCATTGGAGGCTGTTTATCTGAATTACTCACTGTGTTGTAGAAGAGTGAATTTATTGCCTTTCCAATTGGCTACATTTATTGGAAGGCTAAAGAATGAATCTTTTTATGCCAAGGAGAATGTTAGGTCATGGGCCTAAACAATTTACCTGGCTTCTTCCTTTTGGATCTGGTTTCATGTCTTTGGCAGCTGAATGCAAAGGATATTGTGTTCTGCCCTGTCCATGCCAAAAGTTCACAGAAAAGAGCATTTTTGGCAGAATGTGCTTGTTTTAAGGACAAAGGTGTTTGCATTTCACACTTTAATTTTCAGGGACTTGTTTGTACACTGTAGGTGAGAGGTTCACAAAATCACGTATTGTGTACTAAGCACTTGGGGAGATAGCACATGTGTCACCTTGATTGGCTGCTCGGAACGTTCCACGGTGGCCTTTGTTCCCGGGCTGTACACTGAGCAAGGCCCAGGAGGGAGCACTCGGTGGAATGGAAATTAATTTCCGTTGTGTAGCTTCAGAATTTAAATACCTTAGAGCACAGAAGAGAGGACATTTTACTGAGTGCAATGACTTTTCTGATCACTAACATAATCTCTTACTTCAGGCAATTGTGCTTAAAGGTTGATACTTCTAGGGGGAAAAAAAGGTGATAGGAGTGTCTGTGGACACAAGGTAGCAAACTCTGCATTATATTTTACATATGTTATGTTTTAATTACTTTGTGGAAAAGCAACTAGTACCTTTATGTATAGCAAGATCCTATAATATATGGTTGTTTTTAAACATTTTGAAATACATTGAACCTTTGAAACATCTATATTAATTACTTTGTAGATCTAAATATTTGAAGGAGTGTTTCAAAGTAACATCATTCAAGAAATATTAAAATCAATTTGTAGAATGCTGTTACAATACAAAAATAAGCAAAGAACAATATCAGTGGAGTTTTTTTTATTATCTACATATACAAGTGCATTCATGAACTTATATTATTTTCTTCATTGTCAAATAACCAAATAAAAAGATTTTCTTCTCACAAATGAAGGTGAAGGGTTTCCTTCATTTGAGCTGGCAGTGTACAACTCTGGATTGATTTTTTTTTTAAATGAGCAGCTTCTTTTACCCTGCAGTTCCACTTCTACTGACAAACTCCTACAAATATATAAAAAATGTGTAGAAATGTTTATTTCTGTATTTTTTAATTTTACTTTTTAATAACAGTTTATATTCAACATTATTTTGTATTAGTTTCAGGTGTACAGCATAGTTGAGACAATCATACACTTTACAAAGTTTTCTGCCTGATATTTCCAGTATCCTCCTGGCACCATACATAGTTATTATAATACTAGTGGCCTGGTGCACGGATTCGTGTACCAGTGGGGTGCCCCGGCCTGGCCTACGCACCTCTCACAATATGGGACCCCTTGGGGGGTGTCAGAGAGCCGGTTTCAGACTGATTCCCTCAGGCCAGGACGAGGGACCCCACCGGTGCAGAAGTTCATGCACCAAGCCTCTAGTATGCATATAAGATCTTTGGTTAATCTCTTTCCGCCCTCTTCTCTCCCCCCTTTCCTCTGAGATTCATCAGTCTGTTCCATGTTTCCATGCCTATGCATTGAGCATCTTCCCCCTGATGGTCAGTGCGTGTCATAGCTACCGGTTGAATGGTCAAATGGTCAAAAGGTCGCTTAGGCTTTTATATGTATAGATTATTGACTATATTCCCTATGCTGTACTTTATATCCCAGTGACTATTTTGTAGCTACCAGTTTGTAATTCTTAATCCTTTCACCTTTGTTTTAATATCAATTTGAAAACAATTATGTTTCTATGAACAACTGGATAAATAAATTACTACATTCATCCAATGAAATGTGGAGTAATGTTTAAGCAGATTGGGTAGACCTATATGTGCTGAATACTCAAGACATGTATTTGCAAGTTTCAGAACAGTATCAAAAATTTTTATTCATCTGCATAAGATGAGGTTTACACATATATGACCTTAGTGTATACATCTCTTTTGGAAAAATACCTAAAAAACAACTCATAATAATCGCTTGTGGGAATTGAAAGACTTAGTGGCTGAGGGACTAAATTTTTGCTTTTTCATCTATACTTTTTACATTTTTTGTGTAATTGACATATAACATTATATTAGTTCCAAGTGTCTAACACAGTGATTTGATATTTATATACATTGTACAATGATCACCACTGTTTACTTCTTTTTTAACAATTCATAAAATAGTCATAATTTTCAAGTGAAATACTCTGAATTGAATCCTTATCTCTTTGGTTGGGTCTCAGATTGGCTGTCATTTGATTAATTAGTAATGGAAACATGAAAATGTGAAGAAAATAGAGTGTATATTTTAATTTTGCTCGCAGCTGAATGACACGTGCGTGGGACTAGGTGTGTCACCAGCATGGGAAGTGCGGTAGCCCTTGCAGTTAGTTTTAGGCTGTAGCCTGGCACACCCCCTCCCCAAAGGGTATTTGTGGTACTCTCCTTCGGAGCCTTTTCTTAGTCTGAAGAGGGGTGCTCTGTTGTCAGGGCCAAATTATAGCTTGGATAATTACTTTTGTTCACTTCCCTCTCCTCTCTTTTAAATAGATAGCAATGCTTTTTGTGATGATGATAAAGGATGCTTAGGGATTTCCTCTCCAAATTCTTTGCTGCTTTTCCATAATTCACACAATGTATTCAGAATATTGGGAAGTTTTTTCTCTCTCATTTTGTAAAGGATCAAAATGAAGTTTAGTGAAAGCAACTAACTCTTTCTATTTAGAGACTGGCTGAACTAAGACACAAAGATGAATGCTCTCAAATATGCGCTTCGTACTGTATCTGAAGAGAGTTGCTGCCTGTAACCCCAAAGCGAGATCTGTCTGAGGAAATAGTTTAAAAAACATGCACTTATCAGCAGAAATCATAAAATAGGATCCTTGGTTGAAAAAAAAAGTGCTGGAAGAAATTTCAAAATATAATATGCTTTTGTACTTTGTTACCCAACAAATGTGTTGAGGACCATTTAGCCATTTTTGCTATGTAATTTAAGGTAGAGGGGGCATAGATAATTGTAATTAAGTGGGTAGTATAACAATATAGATAGAGAGTCTGGATTCTTATGGGTCAGTCCTGTATTCAGCGTCATCGGTCATGCTTACACTGCACTGGAAAACCACTTTCACTTACATGGGTTTTGGGATCAGCACTAGGTGCACAGCAGAGAATAGCTGGATTGTGCTTTAGCCTGAAAGATTCCAAAATGCCTATCAGACCTTTGGCTTGCTCTAGTTTTTAGAAATATTATGTGAAATGTGGATCATAAAGCAGAATTTGGCTCTAAAACACTTAAATTAAAATTATCCTTAGGAAGGCTTCAATTAACTCCTCAGCAAAACTACCAGTATTCTCAATTTCTGTAGTTAGAGATGCTTATCAGAGTGGCAGATGGCCACACAATGCAACCATGTTATTTCATTTCCAAATTTATGTAAACTGAACTCATAATTTTTTTTAAAAATAAGACTTCTTAAATCCTAGATCCAGATGAGGTTTGCTTGTTTTTTTTCTTTCTTTTTTAAATAGCAACTCATCTGATTTAAAAGTCACCTTCCTTTACCTTCAGTGGCTAGAACTCTCCTGTGCTTTCTTCCCAGCCCCCTCGTCTTCCAGGCGTGGACCGTGCTGCTTAAACACAAGCGCTCTGTAGACAGAGCCATGTGGGCCTGAACCCGGGGTCTGCCCGTAGCTAGCTGGAAGACTTTAGGCAAATAACGTGACTGCTTGAAACCTCTCTGCCCCCATCTGTAAATATATAACCACATGGTTGTTTAAAGATTTAGCGAGAGAAACCATATGAAGCCGTTAATTACTACAGCACTAGGAATGCAGTGAGTGCTTAATTATTAGTTATTTTTTATGAAATTCATTTTTTAAAAATTGACCTCTGGGAAATAGAAGGCATGAACTATAGTTAAATCTTTAAGTTTTGTGAATGTGTTTAAAAGTGTCAGTGTAATGGTTAGGAAGCAGTCTCTTGAACTGGATAGCCTTTAGCTGTGGTGCGAGTTCTAATATTGAGCAGGTGATGCAGCCCAGGTCCTGTCACTCCCGAGTGGATGCTGGCAGGGGGAGGCTGCAGTGTGTGGGCTGAACAGCCGTCAGGCCTTTGGAAGGCCTCCTTGAGGAGTGAGGGGCGATGCCGGCATCGCCATGACAGGGCCTTGTTATCAGATGTCTGATCAGAAAATGACATCCTACCTGGTTATCTTGTAGTCAGTTCCGAGGTAGGCAAAATCGGGTTTTTGTTTTAACCCTTTGGGGAAATTCTTGGAATGAAAAGAATTTTGGAACTGATGGGGGCCTTACACATACCTACTGTGTGCTCTTGTCCGTCTTTCAAAGTGGAAACCCGAGGCTCCGTGCACAGAGGTACAGCCTGAAGCTCGGACTGGTGCCCTCTGCACTCTGTGCTGCTCTCCCAGGATCAGCACCTCTCCATGTTCTGATGAGTATGGGATCCTGACGACCTGGGTTTTTCCTTGATTAGTCAGATTTTTGCCAAGACTCGGGCCACTGTTTTTTGTTTTTTTCTGAACCAAATCAGTCATTATAGAATGGACATATGGGCAATGTAGCAAAGGGGGTGGGGGGGGGTGAATCTGTATCCACTTTACAAAACATTTGAGAGGTTGTAGTTGAAGGAAAACAAAAATAAATCTGTTACTGTTTGCTGTTTTTTTTTTTGTTTTTTGTTTGTTTGTTTGTAATTTCCTTGTGCTACTCCCACAACCCCCAAGAAGATAAGAGTACAAACATCATGCCGGTTAGTTGACATTTCCAACTGGGTCCTAGTAACTTGAAGTTTCACACTGTCAGGGAAGTAGCATTCATTCCTCTGCACTTCTGACTGGTGACTGTTCCGAGGGGCTCAGACAGCTCTATCACAGGCGAGTGCGGTCTCAAAGGAAATCTCACCTAGTATTCTCTGTGGCTTAGCTTTCACCTTACTTTACATGTCAGCTGTACAGAGGGAAGGAAACAAATGACTCCTCTAATAGCTATATCTTTTAAAAACATATTTTAAGTCTTGGCAAGTTGCTAGTGCGTCCTTTCCAGTTAGAGTTTTCTCCTTTGCCATCTCTTTCATATACTGTAAAAGTTCTCACTTTGTTTTGGCCCTTTATATTTTTATCCAATTCAAGATTTACTGAAAATCATTTTCTTTACACATTTGAAATATTTCAGTTTTTTTTTAAGATTTACATTCTGTTTTTACTATAAATTAGTTTGAGATGCCATATATGCTAAGCTACTGTGTAAAGTAAAAGCAACATTGTCAAGGATGCTTATTGAGTGCCCACGCTGGGAAATCCCAGCATCGCAGTGATGATCTTAGAAAGGAGGCACACTCAGGATTTCCAACAAAGGCCCAGAGGGCAGCAACCAAACACATATCTACACTTTTAAAAAATATATATTTTATTGATTTTTTTATAGAGAGGAAGGGAGAGGGATAGAGAGTCAGAATCATCGATGAGAGAGAAACATCGATCAGCTGCCTCCTGCATACCCGCTACTGGGGATGTGCCCGCAACCAAGGTACATGCCCTTGACCGGAATCGAACCTGGGACCCTTCAGTCCATAGCGGATGCTCTATCCACTGAGCCAAACTAGTTAGGGCAATATCTACACTTTCTGCAAAATAATTTAGCTTTATAGATGTACAGGCTGGAGGCTGGAGATAAGGATCTCCATCCTAGCAAATGACATAGAGGAAGCAATTACAGCTAAGGCACTTTACATTTGTACCCCAAAAGTCTTTATTTAATGGCAAGATAATGCTTTTCTTATTTTAAGACTTTATTACAACCTCTGCTCCTCGAAGCTTTTGCTAGCTACAGCCAAGTTGCTAGGACATCTCTTGACATAAATAGGGTTTTCAAATTTGTTTTCAAATATTAGTGTTTTAAAAGCACACACATTCCCTTTGTATCACAGTAAGAAAGATGATCAGCACGAGCATTTTGTTCATTTAGTTATGGAGTAGATGCAAGACTCTGAGTTTTATACTTATTTGGTCATCTCTTTTTTGTTTCATTTCTTTTGATACCACATCAATTCCTTATCTCTTCATTTTGTAGTAATAGAAGACTTAACAGTGGCAAGATTACATATTTATATCAGGGCTCAGACTGTGAATTCATTCTTTTCTAGGGAAGCAGAAAGATCATGTAAAAATGGTGACCACATGTTGACAGAATGCATGATTTAACAAAACCAAAGGCAATCATTTCAAGGAAAAATGTTTTATTTTCTGCCAGCAGAGTATAATGGAGAGAAATTGGCTGGTATTATTTTAAAAAATTGCCCAAATCACTGTAGTTAGTGTAAAATTGTCTCTGGAACTATTTCCTGTAAGTTAACCAGACATATGATTGTATCCTTTCTATTTTGAATACTGAAGCTCACATTTCAACTGTCTTGCATGGAGCCTATCAGGTATAATAGCTCTTTGTAAAGGTGCTTCCTTTTCTCTTTTAGTCTTTCCCATTTTAATCTTCTGCCTTCATTCACCCCAAACTTAGAATACTTGTAGTTTGGAGTTTTCTGAAACTTTAAGCTACATATTATGCACTAACAATCAAGACTGTAATCTACTCAAAGCGTGCTACTGCAGCCTGCAAAAGTTCAAGTGAAATTAATGTAAACATTGTTTATGCTATTAACCATTCTCAGCACATTTCTATTGAAAGAAGATTTCATTTTTATTTAACATGTGGTTTATATGGCTTGCTGTTTTGTTTTGTTTTTCTTAGTACTTAATGTAATTTCAGACATTACACATTGGGACTGCATTATGTTGTTTGTAGGTATAGTAAGTGTTATTAATAGCAAATCAGATTTATGCATCAGTTAAAGAATAATGCAGTCTGATATGATTCCAGTAGTCACATACTTCTGAGCAAGACCAAAGGCATGAGTCACTTGGAATGTTAGTAATCATATAACTTCTTTAGCCAGTACTGCTTTCATTGGCTTAACAGGTGTTGAAGATGATATGGTGGTTGCTTTCAGGTCTATTACAAAATGGATCAGCACATGGGATCAGAGCCTATATTTTGGAAATATTGTGGAATGAGATATGTGAACAGATTCGAAAAGGGTAAAAGATGACTTACCTTGGGGAGAGATAGGAGTATTGCATTTGTGTCTACACAGTGCCAAAATTACTGGTGTTCATCAGATATAGATTACTGATTGATTTGGATTTAGCCTGATGCTTGACAGCCACCAACATGTTGATTGCTTGATCCAGATGGTTGACATTCTGTAGGAATGTCTCAGGGCATTATACTATACATAGAGCGTAAATAGGCAGACTTTAAAGACTCAACTTTTCCTATCAGTTGAACCTCTCTCACCCAGTAAAAAAAAAAAAAGGCTTAATTTATGTTTAAAACAGAGCTTAACTCTTACATGAATTGTACTCATCTTTCAGTTTAGACAGCTGATAATTCGTTATTGCTAAAACTCCAGGGTAACTGCTCTGTGCTCTGCTTTGTCAGTTCTAGAAAAGACCCAGGATTTCCTTTGGAAAAGTGAAGATGAGAGTGTTTCATTGTCATGAATCAGCAGTTTTAGTTAAGCCAGTTTTCATGTATTGTTCATGAGGTTTGTAACTAATCAACCTCACTGAATCCTATGTGAGAGTCAGGTTGCATATTTACTGATTGAAGCCTTTGAGACTGTGTTAGATGCCAACAGGCAGAGCCGTGGGAGTGCGGAGGACACGCCAATTTAAAGCTGTAGGTAAATTGGGCAATAACATTAATATGCATCAGGAATATTCCCCAGTAGTTCACTAATGTTACCTAACAAAAACACGTGAAAATAAAATCTTTAAGGAGAAAGATGTCCTAGAGAAAAATCCCTTTGATTTTCACCTGAGAAAACTACCGCCAGAGGAATTAAATATACTAGTGTTGTTTGGAATCATACAGCTATTAGTGGCAGAGCTTGGCCCAGCACTTGGGTCTCACAACTTATTGATCAGTATTTGATTGCAGTGAATAACTGTGACTTTTCAATCATATTTTTCTTATATTGAATAGTTTCCTTATGCATGTACCCCATTAACTCTACTTATTTTCCAGATGATCTGTCAGTTGCTTTAGTCTGGACCTGCAGACAAATCACACATTGTACAATCACATGTTGGTTCCATCTTGGACCCCCCACCGATAGCATGGAGTATTAAGATGGACCTGTCTTTGATGGCTCAGTTAGCCTCCTGCCTAGAGGACAAGTATTCTGAGCACAGAGAGGAAGGAAACTCTTTACTTTTCAGCAGGATAGCCCTCTGCCTTGGGAGTAGTAGAATTTCCTTGGCACTGACATGTCTCCACATTACCTCCACTCCTTGTGAGCATCTGTTAAATGGATGCTTTGAAAGTGGATGAGTGGATCTTCAGGGAATATGAGACCCTCACCCAAATCTGTCCTCACCAAATGAGGACACACAATGTTGAGATCTTGTGAAACTTGAGCATATTGACATGGAGTAAAGTGGCATTATCTTTCCTGTGCTTGCCTTACTTGTACAAATTGTTAAGGAATTTATGCAAGCTCATGTGTAATGAACAGTATAAAAGACCTAAACTTGATCTTGCATGTTAAGATCTAGATCTTTGAGATATGTTTTTCAAATTGCCATACATCTCACAAGTTGTATAGAACTTTGTAAATCTAGAGTGGTTCATTGGCTTTATTTTATTTTCCTTCCTTGTCATCATGCTCCAAATACAAGTATTGATAGCCATGCATTATGACTAATTAAAAAAAAAGTCCCAAAACGGCTTCTAAATGAAAGCTGTAATTTTGTATTGGATTTTTGGTGACATGAGCAAATCACTTGCTCTTTGCCCTATAGATTTTATAATGTCATGAGAGTCTATCAATAAAATTATAGCCTACATGTCTTACTGTATAATATATACAGTGGGTGGTGGGGGGGTTATGAAAGATTATAGCAGGTCTGGTGTGTGTGTGTGTGTGTGTGTGTGTGTGTGTGTGTGCGCGCGCGCGCGCCTTTGCTTTTTCAGTTGAGATTTTCTGTACAATCAGTCCTGGAAGCTGCAGATGAAGAAGAATGACTGACTCTTACATAGGAATGTTTCTCTTGCTTCTACCTGCTGTGAGTGAAATGGACTAGAATTGTGCCATTCTGATCAATTTCATAAAGAAGCAGACTCTGCACAAGGAAATCATGGCTGTTTCTTCTACCTGAGCGTCAGCCTTTGTCCAAGAGGGAAAGGTACTGCCAGGGAACATGAGCCTATATTAGAAGGAAGTGAGAAGGCCACCTGTGCCCCGGTAAGGAAAGCAGATGTGCTTACACGCACACACTAAAAGTTATTTATTTAAAAATAAATAAGGCAAAAAAACAAAACAAAACCCACAATGCTAGAAATCAGAGATTCAGCTATAGGAAAACAGGGATTCCAAAAATTTTATTGAATTTCATAAGGCCTCTCTAGATGGCTGTCTTATTAAGTCATTCCGAAACTTACAGAGATTTTACATCTTAATTTGTATCCTTTCTCTGTGCTTTCCTAATATGTTCTCTTTGGAACACTGCCTCAGTACACTTTTTTTTTTTTTTTTTTTGGCACTTTTGGTTACACATAAACACATAGATACAACAAATCTATAATAATAAAAGCATAATATGCTAATTAGACCAGACGTCCTTCCGGACGAAGCAGGAGCTGTGAGGGAAGCCCGGGTCCTAGGTTCCTGCCAGTGGCCGGAGGGAAGCCCGTGCAGGCAGCCGGGGGAAGGAAGGCCTACTCTTGCACGAATTTCGTGCATCGGGCCTCTAGTAGATATAATAACTATGTGAAGATCTAAGATTTCCCCTTAGAAATGTTTCCCATCCCTCGTTGTGATGTCTCTACCTGACGTGTGGGAAGGATTTATGGTGACTTGGTGTTCTGAAATATGCAAGGGTTTGATTAACAAAGCGGCTAGACAGACTCATTATTTTTTCTTTTTCCTTCTTCACTCATTTTGCCTTAGTTTGATGCTTACTATAACACCATCTCCAGTGTGTAGAAAGGGAGCAAGACTGTGTTTTGAGAATTTAAATAATCAGGGGAGAATTTATGAGTGTACAGATTTGGCAGGGAGGGGGAAGTATCTGTATTTCTTCCATTTCCCTTTTCTATCCCTTATTCATTTTAGTATCATCCCAGGGACTGATTTACTGGGTAAATTTAATTTCCATACCACTACTACTGGCTGTGTTGTTTACTATTTTTAATCATGACATTTAAGGACATTCAGATAACCATCACCATAATCATCTTTCAACAAACACTTATTGAGGACATACTATATATGCAAGGAACTCTCTCAACATTATCATTGAACTAAAACAGCAAAGTCTTTTTTAGCATGTACTTTTAAGAAATTGTTAATATAATAACTGATTTGGGAGGGACTGGACTCTGATGACTCATTGTGAAAAGGGTTATTTTAATTTTTAACTAAAATTTTTTTATACATAATGTCACCATGGTGAACTGATTGAACATTCACATTTGATTATGTAATTGAAACTATGTGGCTTAAACGTGGAACATGGATCTATGCACAAAAATGCATATGAGTATTTTTAATTTTCTGAGCTACTTTAAATGATTGGTTTAAACCTATGGAATAGTAATTTCATCTAATTTTTCCTAATGACTTATAGAAATTTATAAAGCAGAGTAAGGTTAAACAGAAATTCTACTCAGAGCAAATCATTGTTAATAATTATAGTTTCCTTTCTTCCTCTCCAACTTTCCTCATTGCCCTCCATTTTATGCCCCTGCCCCATTTCTTCAGTGTCACCTGACTCCTGCATATCCCTTACCTGTGTACCCCACAATTAAATCTTACTCTCAAGAAATGCCATTATTGGCATTAAACCACAGATTACTAACTGCCACAGGCAAAATGAGATCCTCAGGAGGTTGCAAATATATTTTTTTTAAATGTGAAGCTAATATTAAAAACAAAAACAACAAACAAAAAAAACCCTGGAGATTTTTACATTTAAAAAAATCTAGATATCTAGACCTGTCACCTTTGGGTCCACATTTCCATCTAGTAACAAATGGTTTTTCCTGAATAATGAACGAACGCCCCCTGTTGTCTGGGCATGTGCTCTCCAAGGAACCTGCTACAGGCCCCGCTGCTCCCTGTTACCTACTCAACAATGAGATTCACTTGCCATTTATTATCAGACTTGCATTGGTTTCTTTCACCTACTCCTTAGTCATTTGTACAATGGTGTTGGATCCTACATATATTTGAGTTTGTGACCCTTAAATTCACTCACACTAGACTAACAATAATTCATAAGTCTTAAAATAACTCAAATTTTATGAGAAGGGGTATGACTAAATCAAATTCATTACTCAGAAAAACATGTGTAGAAGAAAATGAGGGAATAAAAATGAGGGGGAAGAAAACAAGGCATTTTTAGAACAATCCTGACACATTTAGTAAAATACAAATTTCATCTAATGCTTAGAAGTGTTCAAATACCACCCCTGAGAATTTTGGATGTGTTGAGTTAATTGGAAAAGTCTTAGCTCCAGAAAGCCACATATATAATTCAGTTCCTTAAGACAGTCATGTGTTTATGTGAGTGTGAGTGTGAGGTGTGTGTGTGTGTGTGTGTGTGTGTGTGTGTGTGTGTGTGTGTGTGTGTTTGATATGTGATTCAGGTCCACAACCATGGGAACATGAGAACATGACAAAGTTTCCACATTGCTCTTGGTGACTCATTGATGTCTACACTATCTTCTTATGCTGTTGGGGAACACTGCGGTTTTCAAAAGTGAAACTAATGATAACTAGTGTTCTTGGTTGGCTGGTAACTCTAAAGGAGTCCTCCTGGGATGACCGTCTGAGATAAATATTTCTGCCCAAAGTAACATAAAATTCAGAGCGAAGACTACAGGTGAACTTAAGAAAGGAGGGCTCCTGTGAAGTACCTGTGGGAAGATAACAGGATATCCATTTTGGTCAAGGTCCATACTTAGCTGGCAGGTCAGAGAAGACATGTTCAACCATATGGTATACATTTTGTGTTTTTCAACAAATTATTTGGTGGGTGCAGTTTCAGACACTAAAGTTATTTATGGAGGCTTTGTGATAGCAGCCACTTGAGAAAATTGCTGGCTTCCATTGCTCCATTTCAATTAAGCAATTCCTTTTACATCCGCTTACAAATCATCATGTGCTTTCTTATATCTGAGAAATCAACATTTTGGACTCATGTTACTATTAAAGTTATGATAAGTATTTGTTCAAAATCAGGACTTTCAGTTACTAAGACAATGGGTCTTTTTAGTTTTATATATACTTACATCATGAGACAACCTTTTGTTTTTTCATTGACAACTTACAAACTCATAAAATAAATAAGATGCACCTAATTGCCTAATTTTTATTTTAAAATAAAATAAAGTTTTATTCTAAAATTTATTTGGTTGACATTGGTTAATAAATCGTATAGGTTTCAGGTATATGTTTATATGATATGTGATCTATATATTGCATTGCGTGCCCACCACCCATAGTATTTTTATAATTGATTTTATGCACTGACATGTACTTTTCTCATCCTGTCAAGTGACTAGATTTGGCTCAGAATAATTTACTTGCAGTTCCTTAAAGTTAGATTTTTATGAGATGAGTAAGCATCTATCAAGATTTTCAAAAGAATGTAGAGTCCATGGAAGACTTAGTTCCTGACTGAGGAATGGAAGCCTAGACATTAATGGGGATTTTTATGTTGTCCCACTTTGTAAAGTACTTCAGTAAGGTATCATGACCCCTCACATTAAATGTTACCAGGCACACACAAACATCGTGGCTGTTGCATATACTTATATAGTTTATTACCATGGAACCACCCTGCCACCAAGGGCCAGAACCTATTAGAAGTGGGAAGTATAGTAATCATTAAAAAACAATAAGTGATCTATAATAATAAAAGCATAATATGCTAATTAGACCAGACGTCCTTCTGGATGACCTTCCAGATGAAGCCAGGGCTGCAAGGGAAGCCCGGGTCCTGGCTGCCAGAGGGAAGGAAGGCCTACCTACTCTTTCACGAATTTCGTGCATCGGGCCTCTAGTCCTGATTATAATAGTTTGGTCAGTGTTGTAAAGCTTAGTAGAGATCTTAAGATATCAATTGTGGCAACTTGCTAACGTAGACTTGAGTCAGGTTCTGAGAATGTGCTTCGGGAATGTGCAATATTTTGTGTGTTTATTTGTCTGTTTTCTCCTGGGTAAGGATTTACAGCTGCCGTCAGGTTGTCAAGGTGTTAGTGACACACAGAAAAAGTCAGTCATTAACTGGGAGTATTCTGCAGCCCCAACCACACAGCTGGCAGCTGGTGCACTGGGAAAAGCTCTGTTCTGGGGTTTAGAGGGACCACGCAGGACACGGGGGCCTGCCTGCATGGCTTAAGGACTCAGTCATCTGGCTGGAGACCTGGGTGAGGGAACTTCAGGGGGATGAAGCCCTTTCCTCACTCTTCTGTTTCTAGTTCTCTCTTAGAGGAATGACCCGGCCAAGCTTTTCCCCCAAATAGTTTTCAGGCTCTACTGTTGCAAGAAGTAGTTGATAGGGTAGCACTTGATAGCACTATCAGGAAAACCATTCATTAAACGAAAACTATCTTGGAGTATCATGCTGTTTCCGAGGCTCAACTTGGACTCCATAAAATTACATTTTAAAAATGTTTATAGTAAGAATTGCATGTTTATTGAAGAAACTTCAGAAATTAGTTACTCCTTTGCTCCCCTGGACAAAAGAAGGAATTTCTACCATGGAGAAATAACCAGTTTTAATATTTTGCTTCATTAATCCAGATTTGAGTATATTTTATATCTATAGCTATCTATATAGGTATAGGGCTATTGCCATATAGTAATTTGATCTCACCATACAAGATAATTTTTTTTGTGTGTGTGTTTATCAATATTTTTTATATTTTTTCTTTTTTCTTTTTCTAATTTTTTCTATTTTGATTAAGGTATTACATATGTATCCTTATTCCCCCATTGCCCCCTACCACTCCCACTCATGCCCTCACCTCCCTGGTGTCTGTGTCCATTGGTTAGGCTTATATGCATGCATACAAGTCCTTTGGTTGATCTCTCCCTTACCCCCACCCTCTCCTACCTCCCCTCTGAGATTTGACGGTCTGATAATTTAAAACTGCCTTTTATCATTTATCATATTGCAAAATTTTTTAAGCCATTGAAGATTTTTTTCAACATCCTTGTTCAATCTCTTGAGAATATTCCATATATTTTCTAAAGCTTATCAGAGAGTCAGTGAATATTAATTTAGCATTATATTTGTTCATATCTTAGTCAAATTGGGTCACCAAAGAAAATGTCTAAGTCTTTGGATAGGTATTGGCCCAGGTGTTCTCTAGAAATCATAACAGTTTACACTCCCAGCAGCCATGCACTGTGCTTTTGGACTCTTGATGAAAGATGAAGCAAAAATACACGAATTAAAAAGAAATAGGTGGGGGACGGAGTATGTAGTCTCTTAAGACTGATAGACCTATATTGTCAGTTGCAGTGTTTAAAGAAAAGGGTGACCATTTTACTTATCTCAATTTCACAAAAGAATGCAGGCATCTAGTGTAGTGGTGTATTCATTGATGCCAAGTAACAGTGCTCTGTCTGTAGTGTTCACATGACCATAACCTTCATTTTTTATGCTTAAATATCATCAGACTTGTCAAAGCATGCTCTCCCCTTTCAAAGTGTCTCTTATCAAACTTGAAAGTTTTCAAAGCTTTCTTCCACTTCGTTGTGTTTTCAGAAGTGTTTGAAATCACACTTAAAGAAAATTAAAAGAAAAAAATGAATTTTCTTTCCAGAAAAGGTCATTTGAATTTGAATTGCAAAGCAATTTATTTTGGGACTTACAGCAATTAATAGCAAACCTATATCCTCCCAATTGGAATGTGCTTGTAAGCCTGAAAAACGGGTCTTATTGGACATTTCATTAAGGGATTAATGTTTTCATAACAATTATTATGAAATTTACATGGTTGATTAGAAATCAAATAAAATTTTATCAGTGGCTTGTCATCTAAATAAAGCAGAGAAAGCATGAAGACTTGCTGCAGAGACAATGTAGTGCAGTGAGAAGGATGTATTGAGTTATCTTGCCAAGATTCAAATTCCAACTCCAACCGTCATTGGCTGTGGGCAAGCCACTTTTCCTCTCTTTGGTTTGATATTCTTATTAGTGAGATGGGGCAGTATTACTTCCAGAGTGACCAACTGTTCTGGGTTGCCTAGGACAGTGGTTGGCAAACTCATTAGTCAACAGAGCCAAATATCAACAGTACAACAACTGAAATTTCTTTTGAGAGCCAAATTTTTTAAACTTAAACTTCTTCTAATGCCACTTCTTCAAAATAGACTCGCCCAGGCCGTGGTATTTTGTGGAAGAGCCACACTCAAGGGGCCAAAGAGCCGCATGTGGCTCGCGAGCCGCAGTTTGCTGACCACTGGCCTAGGACATTCCTGCTTCTAGCACCGAAAGTCCAGAATCTGGGGAAAGCTCTCCCTGAGACAAAGTTTCTGGGGGTGGTTGTGTGTGAACAATTGACTGGAAAGTGCAAAACTCATACAGCTCATACAGCTCACCCCCAAAAGGGGGCTGAGAACAATATTGTTTTTAGTTTCAAATGCATCCAGCAGAGTCTGTCTGCCTTCCGTAGGTGTTACTCTCCCCACCCCTCATGGCTGAGATTGGCCGTCATGAATTAAATGCGATCGTGTTTAAAACAGTGGGACCCTGGCTGAACGATAGTAAGCATTCAGATTAGCTTTTACTGTTATGATATTAAGGTCCATGCTAATCTTTGGTGGTGCTGAATAATCTTAAAATCAGAAGCAACATGTGTAGCACTGTAGATCCTTGGAGTGGTAGAAATCCCAGCCCCCATGGATGGTCAGTAAAATGTCTCGCCATCACAGGGTGCCCACCAGTCCCTCCCATTTTGTCTTTCGGCAGAGATGCTCTGACCCTTCCAAATACTGAGCAGGAGACATTCCTCTCAGTCTGTGCTCCTGACTCCTGCCACTGTTAATGGAAGTTACACATGTGTGCTCGCCAGGATGGGAAAGCCTGTATTCCACGGTGGGCAAAGACCCATGGTCCTGAAAATCTTCCTAAACTTCAGATCTGAAGAGAGCAGGGCAGGGAATTGCTGCTTTCTCTTTATATTAGCTTCTTCAATTTCCTTTTAATTGGAGCCAGGAACCTAGATTCTTGTAACTTCAGGGGGATGAACAATATAAATTAAGATCTGGATGCTTTCCAGGTTTCCAGGAAGGGCTGAGCTCAGGGAACACTCTCTCTCTCTCTCTCTCTCTCTCTCTCTCTCTCTCTCTCTCTCTCTCCACATTTCTGGCTATTGACAAATCGCATGCAGTTGCCTAATGAGTCCATATTTGCTTCTGAGGTTTCACATTTGCAAACTGCACTGCTGAGAAAGTAAGTGAAGTGTTCACCCACCGCTGGTGTGAGCTGACCGGTTTAATGTACAGGACAGATAAACCCTAGAACAGTGAAGACTCTAAACCAGTAACACAAAACCTTCAAATACAGTATCTTACCTTGTTCAGGACAGTCATTTCTCACCAAGAATTCTTTTCAATGTATAAGACTTCAATTTATGTTTAAGAACTAGTAAACTATCGCAGTTTGACAGCCATTCACACTGAATTCTGTGCATTAAACCAACAGCATTCTTTTCCACAAACATTCATTGTTAGGACAATGCTCTCAGACAGAATTTATGAGAAATGGAATTATGTTACCAAGGAGATAGCATTTACTATAATGAAGAGTAGATCCTAGAAAATGGCCCCTTTTACAGCAGCTCAGAGCAGAGCCACAAAAGCAATTGATTGGTCTTGGCATTTAGTCTTATATCAGCTGTGTCATCCATAGCTTCAGGAGTGAGAACACTAATCTAAAGTGACATTTCTGTTCTGGCGGGCTTTTCTGCCCTGATGAAAGCAATTACTTCATTCCTAAATGATAATTTGCAGGAGTTTCAACCACTTTAATTGATAATTTTTTTTTGTTCTGAGTTCAATTGTGAAGTGATTAGCTGATTTGGTAAATAGAAATTTAAGGTGTGAAACATACAAGTTGCTCCAAGGTAAAGTGCTATTTATGGGGTGGAGAGAAATTACTTGATAAAGCAGCAATTTTTCCATTATTATGGAACTGCCAGTGGTATGGCTTAAAGTTCTGGGGAAAATGAAGAACAAAACACTTTGATTCATGAGGTTTGGGGCAGATACCAAAGCATACAATGAATAGTTTTGTCTTGCTGTGGCTCATTCCAGGGTTATTTGAGGCAAGGTGACCATTGGTTGAAAAGGATTGTGCAGACCTCTCAGCTTTTCTTGTTACTATTCTAATGACTCATTCTGGAGTTACATCCTTTTATTTAAAGTGTTAAGAATAAAAATGCTCATTGGCTAAAACCAATTAATTTAATTATTAAGTTCAAACGTACACAAGGCATTTTCTGAACGTGAGGAAAGGCATTCAGTTAAATGGCTTTAATTAGTCTTTTGATCTATTTACCACAAGTCAAAAAATGGGTCATGATTATTCAGTCAGAATATATTTTTAAAAAATTTAATGCATCTTCATTTTAATACTTTATCCAATGTTAGCAGTTGCAGTTGTTTTTGACATTTTTAAGCAATCAATTTCATGATATTTTCTTACATGGGGAAAAATAATGGTCATTTCACATGTTAAATGAGAAAAATAAAGCAAGAATGAAGGTCAAACTGATTTAGCACATCAAACAGTCTTTGTCAGCCAAGCTTAATATATCCTGAGTTTGTGGAACAAATGAAATTTTGCTGCTATGTTACACTTTGCTTCCAAACAACCATTACAACTGGTTTTATATATTGTGTGAGCATCAGACCATCAAACAGTGCATCTTTACTGACGTGTTGCTGCAGCGATGATCTACGGCAGCAATCTGCCATTTATATAAGGGCAAAATGTGCATCTATATTTAGTTGTGAAATTGGCCTATTATACTCTTGATGTTTACAGAGGCTAACATAAATTAATGATGACAGCTATGAGCAGTGCATTAGTTAAGCAGGAGAGTTCTTACCTTGAACTTGAAGGTTCCAGTTTTAACTTCCAACATATACTATACTGCTTTCTTCACACATTAACGGAAAGTTTCTGAAATGATTACCTTTTCTTGGAGAGCATCTTAAAGACTTCAATTTGTGAGCTATGTTGTGCGTAATCCTACCAGATAATAGTTGTTTATGCATTTCTCAATTACAACACATTATAAGAAAGCTGATATTTATAATCATAGGGAAAATAATCCTGAAAGATTAATTTTTTAATAGGCTGATTTGATTAACTTTGAAGTCTATATGATATTAATGTGTGGATGGCTGTTTTATTGAAACTAATGAAGGAAAAGCAAGCAGTGCTTATATAATCTTTATCTTTTCTCTGGGAAACCTCCTCATTCAGCTCATGTCAGGGCAGGTGTAGGTACTGGAGTACCTATAGATTTCACCGTTAACTATGACCAGAGATCTAACAAGTGTGCAGGTGTTCAAAGGTTCATGAGTTAAAATGCTGAAGCCTTTGATGAATTTTTGATGGCTGCATTTTTAATACAGGTCGACCTTCTTCCTTTGAGGCTGCATGCCAGATTAATTGATAAATAGTAGAAGTCTGTAGTGCTGGGTTCTCCTAAGCAAACAAGTAGGAAAAATCCATAAAACCTGCCTGTCTGGCTCCTTAGCAGTACTTTTAAAAGGTAAAATTTAAAGTGGTTCTGACCCTACCTTTCCTTTTCCTGATAGATAGATGCCTCAAACCTCTCATGTTCTTTAATAAGGACTGGTTATTGTGTTCTAAAAGTTTACATGTCAGTGTTAAAATTGAGGCTTAGAGAAAGGATTCTCATGTAGAGATAGTGTGTATATATATCAATTATGTCTATATCAGAAGCAGTTCCACAAATATAACTATAAGTTATAAAAATGATAAAAAAAATCTGATTGTGAAGATGTTATATGAGAGGAAGAATTATTAATTTGTTTCTCTTTGATAAATACTATTTTTCCCTTTATCATGTTCTGTAGATCTCAGCTATATTATTTCCATAATTGTCATAACCATTTCTGTGAAGAAAGAAACCAAAGTAATCAATTTTGCAAAGCTAAATTTGATCAGCCACAAAGGATAGCCTACCTCTCTTAACTTAATGACTCATCAAGTCCAAAGTTGTCTTTTTTTCCCCTATCCTGGACAAGTAGCATCCTTATCCAGCTCTGTGGCAGCTTCAGGGAGATTGAAAATTATGGGTCAATTTCATAATATTGGTTTGGTGATCATGGCTGTACCTGTTTAAGGTTTTATGCCTTAAAACATGTTTTGCTCGTTTCAGCACAAGCAAAATTTCATGACTCAGCCTTGCCCCCAGTGTGGAGACCTAAGCAGCAAATGCTGCTTGCTGCATTCCCACACTTTCCCATCACCAGAAGTGCTGCGTGAGCTCTCCATGGTCCTGGGGTTGGGGCCTTGCCTACCAAGGAGAACTTTTAAGATTTGTGATGTTTTGGAAGATATTTTGAAAGATTATCTTTCCACTAGGAGTATGCATATACCCTTTCTAGATAATAATTGTCATTGCAAATTTGAAGTCTTCCATAGAAGTCACAAGCTTTCGGAGTAACCTATTCCTTTAGCACCTGTTTAGATATTCATGTATAAACAAAATGGCTTGTTTTGCAACTGAATGCCATTTTTTTTCAACTTTAGCAAACTAAAAAATGGCCACCTTTCCTAGAACAGAAAATCATTTATTTATTTTTAAGTCTTTCATCTGTCATTAAGAAACTTTTTTTTATTTGAACAACTCATTAAGTATAGCTTCAGTATAACACATATAGACTATAGGCATAAGGAGGACTAGGATGAAAAATCAAGATCTCTGCAATAACAGAATTTTACTTCACTTAGAAACCTAATGTTATATGTCAAAACTAGTGAATAGGAATCATATTGGTGAGAACAGAGTATACATTATAAATGAACATTGTTGACCTCAAAGCATAGAACTATCATTGTGAGATGAGCTAAGATTTTTTTGTTAAACACATCTTATATAGTGTTACTGTGTGCCAGACACAACTGTAATTGTTTTCCAACCAATAAATTTAATTACAACAATAATCTTATGAAGCAGATAGCATTATCATCCCATTTCACAGATGAAAATAACTGAGACAAAATAAGTTAAGTAATTTTCTCATATCTACCTAATTAGGAAGTTATAGAGCCTTGATTTAAATAGAGGCAGATGGCTCCACAGTCCATGTACTTAATGTCTACCTTCTGCTGGTATGGAAGATGCTGAGAAAGGTGTCAGACAGAAGCTGATGATAATCACTATTAGAACATGTAGGACTTTAAGAAAATAGGCAGTTTTAATGTTGTCATCAAGCAGAAGTTAGGCCTCTGATTTTATTTTCCTTGGTTTGACTTTTACTGTCACTGCATGGGAAATTAAATTTACTAAAGTGAAGGTCATAAGTGGCAGTAGAGAAAGGATCTGAGAGGACAATGAGGAAAGCAAACAGGTATTCCGAATTATAGAAAATGTAGTCAAACATGATGGTATAAAACAGTTGGGCTTTTTTTTTCCCATATAAGTTTTATATTTATTATAATAAGAGTTACTGCTTATGTAAGATTTACAATATGGTTGACATTTAGCAATTTGCACACATTAGCTCAATTATTCCTCTCAGGAATATTATGAAGTAGGTACTATTAAAATGTCCATTTTCCAGATGAGGAAATTGAGGCCTAAAAAGGTTGAGAGGCCTACCCAGCGAGTAACTGTCTGGTGATGTGAAGGTCCACAATCTGGCTACAGAGCCCCCACCCCTAACTCCTGTGCCCCAAGTTTGAGGATGGGTTGACTTCAATATGGGCATTTCTGAGCCTTTCCAATTTCTTGAAATTCTCTGTTGTGAAATTCTAAAGTGAACTCTGCCACATTTAGAGTTCATAAACTATCTTAATTGTTAAAATCTAGAACTGTCCAAGAAGTTTACTACTTTATAGTTAACTCTCAGGGGATTTGCCAAAAATGCTCTATTTGTTATCCTCATTTTATGAAATGATAAAATTAAGGCTCAACTTTGTGAGTTAGAAACATAATGGCCACAAATGGCCAACATGTGTCTTTAACTCCTTCAGCAGGAGTCTGCATAAAATACACAACTTGCCAAAGGGATTTAAGATTCATAAAAGGATTTTAAAAAATCACTTTTCATTTAATGTGCACTGTTATTACTAGTAAAGGTTTTTTTATTGCTTGTTATCTGTGCATAAGGTATAACTTTAGAAACTTGTAAAAATTCTTTTAAGGTATTGAGAAGAAACATAGATTAAATAATATTATTGAAACCAGAGATACTTGTTTATGATAAATGAATTCTGGCAACATCAATGATACGAAAAGGGGGAAAATTTAACTTAATAAGCCTTATGGGAAATTCAAGATACTAGATCATTACCCTTTTAGTTGGGGAGATGGGGTCCCTAAGGATAATCTGAAAATCATTTACAAATATACACATATACATACAACTTCATATAGGACTTCCAACTTTTATTTATCTCTATCTCTACACATCTATATCTATCTGTCTCCCTTTTGAAGTAGCTGTTGATTTTTTTGGTTTTTAGTTGGTGGTAGTGCTGGTAATATCCTCATCGAAGAGTGCTGGCATTTTGATTTGCTGAGGGATAAGGTAGTCTCTTCTTCCTGTTCTCCAGAGCCTGAGGGGAAGAGCATCAGCAGTGGGGAGCTTGGGCCCAGGGAGTACTTATTGTGACTCTGAAGCCTAATCATATTTTAAATGGCAGCGATCAAACATTTTGCTCATGTACAAATAAGCCATCCTTTCTTTAGTATTCTATAAATATTGTTTTTGTGCTTTTTTTTTTTTTGGTTTGGAACAGAATGTATAAATACAAAGTTTATTTTAGGTTTTAATGTAGTCCTTAAATCAATTTAAGAATTGCTTATAACTAGGCTCTACTTCACAAAAGCAGACAAAAGATTAATCCTCAATCTGTGTTGTTGTCTTCAGGTCCTTAGCTTCATCTATTTTTGTCAGCATCTCTATAACCTCTATAATCCTTTGACTGTATTTTATTGCTGTTGCCCTCAAAACCAATTACTACTTATTACAGACACAGTGCTATCATTCTGAAAGTCTTCTGAACTATGGTGTCTGCATAATGATGTGATGTGGGAGTCATGGAAACCCTTTGTTATTGAGATTATGGCCAAGAAGATTACTCCAGCGGGGTAACAGTGTGTGCTAGAGTAAATACGGAGAGGAGGGGCAGAAAAACAACAGAATGTGGAGTAGGAACACACAGAGGAAGTTGTGCTCAGAGCTGTGTTAGAACAGTCAGGTGTCAGGGCAGTATTGAGCAGAATGCCAACATGCCACATATTCCCATTCCCCTCTGCTAGACTTTGGAGCCCATTGGGTTGCTTCCTGTGATCTTGGGCTTTCCTCCCCGTAGGCTTATTTTTTTTCTTTAGTTTGTTGATAAATTATGCTTTAATATCAATTTCAGAATAATTGCCTAATTCTCTCGTTACTTCAGGTGAATAGAGATATTCCTAGCATGAGTATTAGTAATATTAAATTAGATAACAAATGAGTCCATTTGTGATCATTTGAGTGACATGTCTAAAGGAAAATCATGTATATAATCCACTAAAACTACCTTCAAAAGTGGTCTCCCAAATTATTAGCCAGTTATAAAAATGCATCCCTGCTCCATTGTTGACCAAATGACATATTTTAATGGGCTTGCGTAATTTTTAGAACTTTAATTAGCTAACACAAAATTAAAACATAACATAAAATTTGAAATGCCATGTAAAAGTTTAGTTTTTGTTCTTTAGAAATAGAAAAACCAGAATTCTGGCAACACCAGGCCTGCTGCCACCAAAGCTCTAGTTAGCTGAAAGTGTGTGTGCCAAAGGGATTTCACATTCATAAAATCTTTGCCTGCACTGCTGTCCTCTTCACTCATCACCATCCCCTGCCTTAACCCTGGGAGCCCTTGAGTTTGCAACCTCTGCTCCAGAGCTCCATCATAGTCACTTACTGGACTAAAAAAAAGTTGTGAGTCCAGCCCCCCTTCTGGAGTAGTATCCAATTACAAGAATATAAAGAGAACAGAGCACTGAACTTGGACCACTGCACTCCATAAGTGGTAGAGAAACATGTGAAAAGAGAGGTTTTTCTTGGCACAGGTGACTTCAATGGTGTTAGGTAGATTGCTTGTATTATAGACAGAGAGGGATATGTATCGTTCTTTTATCTTAAGATGTTAATCTGGATCTCGGTTAGATTTATACTTGGTCATATTTTAAGGCTCCTCTCACTTTATTTTCATAACTAGAGGCCCAATGCATGAAATTCATGCAAGAGTAGGCCGCAGCCCTGGCGGCTGCCTCGATCCCTCGCAGCTGGCGGCTGCCTCAGTCCTGTGGCTGCAGCCCCAGCTTTGTTCGAAAGGTCATCCGGAAGGACGTCTGGTCTAATTAGCATATTATGCTTTTATTATTATAGATTTTTGACAAGCCAAAATTGATCATTTGTAGCATTGAATGGAGGCCAGCCAAGATATTGGGATATAAGTGGCATAACAAGTCTTTTCTTGTAAATTAGGGATGTTTCTACCTGAGTTACCACCTGAGATATGAAGAGACAAAGGTTTGTCACCTAAGACTGCTGAGACTGAGAATGATAGCAGTAACTTGTCCAGTTCTGAGAAACATATTAATTAGCTAATTCAGAATATTTTATTAATAGAGTAAACATGAAATAATTTGGGACATTAGACCAGAACATTATGGCATTACTTAAATTACATAGATATTTAATAAGATAGTTTGAGTGTCTACCCTGGATACAATGTTTATACCAGGAACAATATAAGGTATACACTAATGTGACCTGGAATGTTATTATCCATATTCTACTAATAGATATGGGAGCCACACTTTAAACTCACTTTGATTTATTCCTCTGGTCTCACTTCCTTCCTTATTTCTCATTCTCACTATTTTATAATGGGAAGCCAGCATGCTAGACTCAAAGATTTAAAATGTCCTCAGAGTTCAATAAAATGGATACCTAGAAATGATTTTAATAGTATCTGGATACTGTAAGTATTGCCCAATTACCTATCACCAGTGTCTGATTTTGAGTTTATTTCTTGTCAGACACAAAACAGAGCAATTCAGAGTAGGTGGAATTCTCTTGTCAGATGCTCAGAGGCAACTTCAGTGGTGCCAGATTCTGCCCTCAGCAATGTGAGCAAACTTCAAACAGAAATGCACATGAATAGTTAAAGAAAAATGCTGGATCCCACCTGTTGCCTCTTCTGTGAAGGATATGTCTATAATGTTTATAAATTTTAATAACCCAGACAGGACTTTTTGTCTTTCAATATTAAATTTATATTATCATAAAGTTTGACTTTTCTGGGCAATGTGTTTTATCCTCTAGTAATTTAGGGAATCTATCCATTTATTAGTGTATGGCAATTGAAAAAAGAATGAAAGTATTCTCTTATCAACTAATTAGCAGCACATTTATAAAATTACATGGAAATCTTCATCTTTAATAGGATGTTTTCCTTATCTGACTGAGGTCTTGATTGGTACTGAGCGCTGGAAAAAATCAGCATTTTATTTGTTGATTCTCTGAATTGTGTTTGTATTTTCCTTTTTCCTCAGAGATGATAACTGAAATAATTTTTTAAAATGCATCCTTTTGATGGCTTATAATCCTATCGGAATAATAGTTAAATGGACAAAGCCAAGCTTGAGAATAGATATGATAGATATCTCAGAATAGATATCTACAAGCCCAATCTTTTAAATTGCTTATAGCTGAAAAGATCAAGTACCACCTGTAAATCGCATGTTTCAGAAACAATGAATGTATGTTAATCCATGGTCAATTGAGAGGGAAAACCCTACCAAGCAAATGATTTTTACTCATTGCACTTGAGTTCATGGCATATAAGTCCAGAGGTAGAATTTATGGTTTTAGTGGACATTGTCTGGAATGTATTTTACCATGACCCATGGGATTTTGAAGAAGATTTTGGTAGCTTTTTGCTGGGAAAGGGGAAGTAAAAAGAAAGCAGTTTCTATCTTATGAGAAAATCATATGTTCTAAACATTACTTTGTCACTTTCATTTCAGTTTACAAGCATTGAGAAAGGAGAAATCCCGAGATGCTGCACGCTCCCGCCGGGGAAAAGAAAATTTTGAGTTCTATGAATTGGCCAAGTTATTGCCTCTTCCTGCAGCCATCACAAGCCAGCTGGACAAGGCGTCCATCATTCGACTTACAATTAGCTATCTGAAAATGAGGGACTTTGCTAACCAGGGGGACCCTCCATGGAACTTGCGAATGGAAGGCCCACCCCCAAACACATCCGTGAAAGGTAAGTTTTAAGCCTCTGGTCATTGTGGCTTATGGTGTTCTGTAGCTGTCTTTAAGATGAAATGTTTACCATCATCCTTTCTTCTTTTCCTGCATATCAAATCCTTTAAAGGGATACAAATGTGGAAATCTGAACTCTGCATGAGAAAGACACCATGTGAAGGTGAAATGAACCTCTTCTATTTCTATTTTCTTTTCAAAAAAATTTGTTAGCCTAAAGTATTCTATCACTTTATATAAGGTTTCGGAGAATTGGGAATGAAATGACTTACATTAAAGTGCTTCCTGGGTTTAATTCAAGTTATGTTAATACATGCAAATTTTTGTTGATGGGTGGAGTGTGAGAATATTGCTAAAGGATAGAGCTAATATTTTCTGTCTTTAGTCACCAAAGAAGGAAACAGAGTCCAACTGTAGCAGGCATTTTGAGCAATGATTTTATTGATTAATAAAAAAATGAAGCCATGTATTAATGTTTCAAGTCTCTATACATATTGCCTAGAAGTTGCAAATATAAACATGTACTTGTCCTCCAAATCTTTGTTGCAGTTACCCTTAAATCATTATTTTAAAATTTTAGGCCTTCTTCACTCTGGAAATTGAGAGAGGTATTTCTTGTGTGCTCCTGTAACTCCTAAAAATGTATGGCATTTCTAGCATTTTAGCATGTATGCATATGTTTTTCAGTGTACATGTGGTGTTGGCCATTGATTTTTCTAACTTTAAGGGTGTGTCATTCAAAGCATAGGACTTTAGGGATCTCCAGGTTTTTTGTGCCTAACCTAGTTTCTGGACCCTTGACGAGTGTGGGATAAAAATGGACATTTGGCAGAATTTCAGGCAACCGTCGCTCAGGGAGGAGTTAGGTTCTTTAGTTAGTGGTGACACCTTGACAGCTACCTTTGGAGAGGGCCCGTGTTCTTGGCTGTTGTAGGAAAGGGGGTAGTGGGGAGCTGTAACCCTTAGAGGACTTACATTAAAATGAGGTCAGAAGCAGTGCTGTTTACAGGCCTGTGCTCAGAGGAGTGATCCTCTTTGTGCATGTGCATGTGTCATTCCGTTCCTCTCTTTGCCATCGCTACTTAGGGTTTGTGTTTCGTATGTTTAGGAGAGAAGGAAAATTAGAGTTTAAATTGCAACATGTTATTTTCCTCTAGAGCAGGGGTTGGCACACATGTCCTGTAAAGGGCCATATAGTACATATTTTACCGTAGATTCTGGGGATTAACTCAACTCTGCCATTGCAGCATGAATTCAGCCATAGACAATAGGGCGTGGCTGTGTCCTTTGAAACTGTGTCTACAAAGCAGGCAGCTGCCACCAGATTGGCTCACAAACCATAGTTCCCAGACTCTGGCTCTAGACTGTAAGACTGACATTCAGAGCTTGAGAAGAACATACAACACAGTAGCTCGCAAGGGCAAGATGTGAGTTTAAGACAGCAGAGTACAAACAAGCGAAGGCACATTTATGCTGTCCTTTCACAGCCCTCTGACCTAAGAATGTAGATGTCAACTTGGCCACACAACAGTCCATGTTCCAGAGGCTAAAGTAGTAGGGAATTTTCCCAGGCTAAAGACGGGAATATAATCCTGGTAAGCATTTATTATATACAGAAGAGCTTATTCAGAAGGCTGTCTTCATGTTTATTCCAAATCATGCAAGATGGAAGGATAAGTGCAAAAGCTTATAAATCACACAATGTACAAAATGTTATTATTAAATTTTAAATATGTTGCTTGAGGGACTGGTCTTATATTAAGTTATTTAGGATAATCATCTTTATTTCCATTTTTCTTTTAAGTAGTTTGCGGTTTATAGTTTCTTTGTGGTAGCAGTAGCTACCAAAGTAGAAAAATCTAATGGTTCCCTTATCCGTCTACTCTTCTATTTTGTGATAGCCCTGCTTACTCTTGGAATCATGGCCTTTTAGAGAGACAGAATTATAGAGCACTAAGAACTATGCCTTCATTTTACACGTGAGGGGAATATGTAGAAAGGGTTTACAGTTAAGTGTTCACAGATCTAAAACTAGAATCCCCGCCCGCCCCCCTTTTTTTTGCCTTTCTGTCTAAGTGTTCTTCTATCACATCACTTTCATTTCCAAAGATACTTAATTTATGTCACCATCTTCAAAAATTCCAGGTGAGAATTCTCTCAGTTTCAGAGTGTGACTAATTCATTTGGGCTTTGTGGCCTTCAATCAACTCAACTCTCTCACTACTTATTATGATAAAGATGGGGGGGAAAAGCAGGCATGGTCTCTGCTCTCATGGGTTTCAGTCTGTGGAAGGACATGGCGATGTCAGTGAGAAAAACAAGGAGGCTGGGATGGATGTTTAGGAGCCTGGAAGGAGATCACAGGTTTTATTATTGTAAACTTTCCATCGGATTTTGGCAGAGAATCCAAGTTGTAACATGTTGTTCCCACTATTAGTAAACCGGTGAGAGGCTAAAACTGTAGTTGTAAGCATAGTGACTCTGTACTATTTACCCTGATTCTCAGAAGTTGGGCGGAATGCAAAATGCAATGGGCACTTTCTGTAAACTGGTTCTGCTACACAGTATATGTATATTTTATTGCTTTACTCTAGTTCTTTAATGCAAACCTGCTACTCATACTGATCAAACATTCATGGAACAACATCAAAGAAATTCGTTTTAATTTATTAAGGTCTTCTATGTTGTGCCCTTGAAGAAGTTCATATGGATAAACAAGCTTATATAAATAGCCTGTAGCATCCTGGGAAGTGCAGTTCATAATCCAACAATAAAACAATACACATTATACTTTGTGCTTCTCCAAGCAGTCTCTTGAGTAAACCTAAAGGCATTTGGAAATTTATATGAGAAGGACTTACACACTGTAGGCAGCATTTTAAGAAATGTGATGAGTTATTCATGTTAATAATTAAATTGCAGAGCTTAAATTTAAATTTGTCACCCCAACTATATAGAAATTTAATCATTTTAATTTACTGCTTCAGAAAGGTCCTTCACTCTGCCCTGTATTCATCTCATCTTTTCTTAAAAGTCCATAAAGGCTGATGAGTTTGTTTTGTGATGCCCATTGTGTACAGATTATTTACAAGTTATGCTTGCAGAAAGAACACCCAGGTGACAGTGTGTAATATGTCCTGAGTCAATTACTTCGTGGAAATGATATGTTAAGCAATTGGAAGGTAACAGATAGTTTTTTCCATTATTTTAGAAATATCTGTATTGCTATAATACAGATCAAATCTACAATGAATATAATGCATTATTCAAGAAATGACCAGGCATTCTCAGCAGTGTTTCAGCTAAATAACTGATGATTGTAACCTTTAAAGAAATCTCATTGTGGTGACTGTTGGTAAATCACTTCCCCATTCATAGTAATCTCTATTTAGAGGCTATCTGGAAACCATTATATCTTTTATTAATCTTAAAAGCAATAGCTGCTGATTTGACATTTGCTAAAACTAGATAAATTTTTCGTCTTTCTAATATCACAGACTTAAGTCAATTTTGGGAGTCTATCGGCTGCAACTCTATCAATCCAGGAACATTTACCACTCTAGGCATGCGTTTTATTTTAATTTAAACATCGAAGCTTTTGAACAATTTGCCTATGTGTGCGACAGGCAACAATGCTAACATACTGTCTGTATAATACAAGACATTTTTAGTTTTTGGAAGGAAACAGTTGAAAAATATGCAAGATAGGTGGTGCTTAAAATCACCTAAGCGCATTAGGAAAGAGCTTTACTATTTCCATGGAATTTCTCTTCCCTATTTTCAGGCATGCATTTTGAATTAACTGGTAGATTTTTCTGTAGTTTTTATGTGAGCAACACATGATCTCTCCTTAGCCAAAGACTAGGCTGTTACTTAAGCAATGATTTTTCATGGATTCCTTAAAAGTAGTCATGTAGGGTGAGTACAGGACATCTTTCGGAGTAACACTAAATTACTGTAATGGTTGTCCCAAACTTAGATAGCATTTTAAAAAATGGTTCTGCTTCCATAGAAGGTAGAGATTCCAATACTAGCCAAGTTGGAGCTCTTCTTGGTCTCAGCAGCTCCAAGGTCTTCCCGCTTCTGTTATGGCTTTTTACTGTGTGCATTTATGTCTGCCAGGTGACATTCGTGTTTGAGAGCAAGTGTCATATTCCTTATTATCTCAGAGAGAAGGCTGGTCTGGGTGGGGGGTAGGAAGAGATTAACCAAAGAACTTGTGTGCATATATGCTAACCCATGGACACAGACAATAGTGTGGTGAAGGCCTGGGCTGGGGGCAGGGGCAGGATAGAAGGCGTCAGTTGGGGGGAAGGGTATATATGTAATACTTTCAACAATAAAGATTTTTTTAAAAGAAAGAAAATGTGAAATGAAGGTCTTAGACTCAGGACATGGCATGTATGCCAGCTCTTGCGATTCTTTCTGTTGTTGTTGTTACGCAGGCAAATGGTAGAACTCGGCATGAACCCTTGGCTCTGAACAGAAGCTCCCTGTAGGGCGAGGAGAGTAGGACAGGAGGTGGAGACTTGCTTCTTGCTTGCTTCCTATTCTTACCGCTGTCATTCTCAGTACACGCAGGGCCTGACTCTCTGCTCTAGTCTCCAGTTCCATTTGCCTCCATCCAAAGTCCGTGGTGGCTCCAAATGGAAATGGAAGATTCAAAAAATTGAGCTACCGGGTGATCCTTTCTGTTTGTTTGGGTAGCCAGTGCCAGGTTTTACCATCTATGGAAATCTGATGTAATATAACTGCCTTTTCTTTAGGTTTGCTTACAAGAAAGGTTTCTTCAGATCTTTCTAGTGAAGTTATGACTTCTGGAAGAAGTTCATTTAAGAACGTACCGTTTACGTTTATTGTACATCATGTTTGAACAAGCAATGCTTACAGCGCCACACTTCCGTAGGATCGTCATTTCTGACATGGGGCAGGAAGGACTTTTCTGAAAACTGTGGGTCTTAAGGGTGGCAGAGTAAGTGTCTGAGACTCTAATTCTGTGAAGTTTCGCCTTTTATCAGCAAAACCTTTGATATCTACAAAGGGATACTATAGTCCACCTTCAGCATGAAGAATACTAGAAAGCATTGCTGGCTTCTTGCTACATGCCACTGACAGTTTGATGGGTCACCATGGCGGTCAGTGCATTGGGCACTATTGAGCATCCAGAATTACCGTGACTCCAAACAGTGACTCAAGGAAAGGATACCTGTGAGAATGATGGCTGAGAGCATGTGACTACCCAGCCAGGGCAACAAGCAGTTTCCACATCTCAGTAGCATGCCACAGAGCTTTTACTCCTCTTGTAGCCGGAGTTAGTCTGTGGCTTGGCAGATCTACACTGGGAAGACCTGGGTGGTCCTACTTCTTACCACAGTCTGGCTGGGCTTGACTCCTTGCTGAGAGTTTAGCTCAGGTCTGCCCACTGTCAAGGGGCAGCCAGATATTTGGGAAACTCTTTCCATGGTGATGGCAGAGGTGTAAGAGTGCTGTGCAAAAAACAGATAAAAAGGAGGAATATATTAAACTTTAATGCTGTAAGCATTGAATGATATTTGGTTTGCAAATCTCCCCCTCTCCCTCTTTCCCCTCCTCCTTTCCCTCTTTCCCTCCTTCCCCTCCCCTCCCTCTCCTCCACCTCCTTCCCATCCCCTCCCCTTCACCTTCTGTCATTTCTCCTCCTCCTCCCCTCCTCCTCCCCCTCCTCCTCCTCCTCCTCCTCCTCCTCCTCCTCCTCCTCCTCCTCTTCTTCTTCTTCTTCTTCTTCTTCTTCTTCTTCTTCTTCTTCTTCTCTCCTTCTCTCTCTCTCTCTCTCTCTCTCTCTCTCTCTCTCTCTCTCTCTCCCCCCCCCCTCCACCTATAAAATGGCAAATTTTACACAAGTAGAGTTTGTTATACTTGGATTCAAATGAGATCCAAGAATGTACTGCCCTTTGTGACCCTCTCTGGTGTGGCTGTCATGGGGAACTTTGGCATGATTGTAATTATCATGGTGGATCACACCTCCATACCCCAGTGTACACCTTCTTCCAGAGCCTTTCCATTTTGGACATAATGCTGTTCTTGCACAATTGCACCCAGGCCTCTGGTGAACTGCTCTGAAGAGGATCATACTCTTCCCTTGGAGGGCATGCTGCTCAGTCCTCCCCATCTCTTCTCAGTGTCACAAGCACATTCCTGGCTGTCATGCCTACAACTGCTTTGTTGCCATCTGTAACCCTCTGCTGTTTTCTGTGAGCATATCTCAACAGCTCTGTGTACTGTTAGTGTCAGGCTCCTATCTGTGGGGCTTAGTGAACGCCATCACTCACACAACCATGACCTTCGGGTTGCCCTTCTGTGGGTCCAGTGAGGTTAGTGACTTTTTCTGTGATGTCCCTCTGGTCTTCAGATACTTTCATAAATGAATTGATCCGAAATAAACCCCCCAAAACACCCATAACATTTCTTAAGGACATTTTTGTGAAAATATGAACAAAGAGGTGCCTGTGTACCCTTTTGCATCCTATATCAGGATTTATCAATTTGTCCTTTTCTCCCCTGTCATCTTCTTTTCTTCTGGCAATAGTGAATACCTCACTGAACATTTATGCCTTAGTCCATGCCATCATCAGCCCTTTTCCTTCTTTCAGGTTTGCTGAGCTACTATTCATCATTTAAAAACCAACTCACATATAATATTCTCATGTAGATCTTCTCTTCTTCCCAAAAATGTTAGTAATTTTTTCTATAGATTACTAATAAATCTTCTATTGCTTTATTATGAGTTCATAATTATTTTTATATACCCATTTCTATGCTTAGATTAGGAGCTGTTGGAGGGAACCACCTGAGTCATATTATACATGTTTATATTTCCATGTTCAGTACCCAGGGAAAAAAGTATTTAACCATGTTTTTAAATTGAATTGTATAGAATTGGATTGTATCTTTGGGTTGCATTAGCAGAGCTGATGCTGATGAGAGCTAAGGATGGATCTAAGTCACAGGCTAGGAAGAAGAAAGAAAGAGTAAAAATAAAAGGAAGACGAATGATGGGAATAGTGTGAAACCATCCTATATAATAAAGAGGTAATATGCAAATTAACTCTCATGCCCTCACAAGATGGCTACCTATGATCAGGCTGGCAGGGGGATTAGTGAGGGATGACCAAACGACTGAACAGCAGGCTGCGTGGGGTGACCAGGCTGGCAAGGGGATTAGTGAGGGATGACCAAACGACTGAACAGCAGGCTGCGTGGGGCAACCAGGCTGGTGCGAGGTGGGGGTGTGTGTGAGGGGCAACCAGGCCAGCAGGATGGGCAGTGGGGGGTGACCAGGCCAGCAGGATGGGCAGTTGGGGGTGACCAGGCCAGCAGGGGGGGCAGTTGGGGGCGACCAGGCTGGCAGGTGATTAGGCTGGCAGGGAGGGCAGTGAGGGGCAACTAGGCCAGTGGGGTGGGCAGTTGGGGGTGATCAGGCCAGCATGCAGAGGCAGTGAGGGGTGATCAGGCCAGCAGCAGGGACAGTTAGGGGTGACCAGGCAAGCAGGCAGAGGTGGTTAGGGGCAATCAGGCAGGCAGGCAGGTGAGCGGTTAGGAGCCAGCGGTCCCGGATTGTGAGAAGGATGTTTGACTGCCAGTTTAGGCCCGATCCTTGGGATCGGGCCTAAACCGGCAGTCAAACAACCCCTGAGGGGTCCCGGATTGGAGAGGGTACAGGCTGGGCTGAGGGGACCCCGCCTCCCCCCGCTCCCATGCATGAATTTTGTGCACCGGGCCTCTAGTTAGGAAAATAAGCAGTGTATGGATTTATGGATTAGGAGCTAGGAGAAATTGTAGTACCCCCATTCTCCACCCCCTGGATGTGTGCCAGTCCCTGCCTTGTAATGGCCTCCCTTCCCAACATGTTTCTCTCATGTAATATACAGGCTGAGTAGTTGAAAGTTAAAAGCAAGAGTCTCAAGAAACCCATAGGGTCTTGTGTTTATAAATTCAGTTCCATTCAACAAATGTCTGAGTTCCTTCTCTTCGTCAGTCCTCTGAGTGCTCTGCTGAATACTGTGGGGGCATATACAGAGAGTATAAGGCACAATCCTGGCCTTGGATGTATTTACCTTTCATTGAGAAATAAGTGTGAAGGACAAAAGGGAAGGACAGAAGGTGAGAGCCTTTGATAAAATTAAATAAACCCTGTGACATGACTTATAATGCCCCCTCTAGACCTCAGTTTCCTTCTTTGGATTTTCTTTTTGTCAGTAATTCTGGTCTCTAATTCAGAACCCCAGTTCCTTGGAAAGGATTTTGCACTTCTTGTCTCAGATTAGCTTCTCTTGAGACTATTGGGTTTCCTGAAGCTGTTGATTAATAATTTCAAAAACCATGCTCTAACTCAAGCAAGTCAAACTCGTGGCCTGCGGGCCGCATGCGGCCCACAATGAATATTTTTGTGGCCCAGGCAATATACCAGTATTATGTAAGAAACATTTTAATAAAAATTCATAACTTAATTTTTCCAATGTCCTCTTATACATAATTATTAATATTGAACTACAATGTTCGCTAATGACTACTATAATCGTGTTGCATTCATTTCCCTTACGTGCCTTATGCACAGGTACACCATTTCTCTCCACTAATACTAGCAGCGAGTATTTTAGCAGCCGACCGTCATGTCATTAGTCTTGTACCGACTTGTCTGGTGTGTGCAACAGGAAATATTTCACTTTCAGAGAACAAGAAAAATAGGTTTATTTGCGTTACGCTTATTAATTTGTGCAGTTATTCAGTGTCTGGTAAGTTAATGTTTAAGAAAAATATTAATTTTTATTAAAATGTATTATTTTATGTTAATGATTACTCGTTTATTTCAGCCCTTAGTATTCAGCATGTCTCTATTGAAATAAACCTACGTTTCTATGAAAATTGAAGCTTTTGTTTATTTGCGGCCCACATAAACTTAAACCTTGTTTATTTGGCCCTGTGTTAGCCTTTGAGTTTGACATGCTTGATCTAACTCTACATAATCTGTACTAATTTCTGCTTTCTTTCTCTTTTACTTATTAACCCTCTATCGTGTCTCCCTTGTGCTAAGTCAAAAATAATGTGATAAAGTGGCTTCTTTTAAAAGCTTTTATCTGTTGATTATCAAAATTTCCATATATGCAATCATTATAAAAGAAAGAGAGGAAAGAAGACATCACACAATGAAGTTTTAAATTAAAAAGTCAAATACTGCCCTAACCGGTTTGGCTCAGTGGATAGAGTGTCGGCCTGTGGACTGAAAGGTCCCAGGTTCGATTCCGGTCAGGGGCATGTACCTTGGTTGCGGGCACATCCCCAGCAGGGAGTGTGCAAGAAGTAGCTGAATCGATGTTTCTCTCTCATCAATGTTTCTAACTCTCTATCCCTCTCCTTTCCTCTCTGTAAAAAAATCAAAAAAAAAAAAAAGTCAAATACCAAATATATGATACAGACACAATTTAAATTTAGAAATTCATATATTGCTTTTACTCTCAACAAATTTTAGGGAACATACTCACATTCTGTTTCACATCCAACTTATATTAAGACATCTACCAGTTCTTGATAATGTAATATGTTAGTCCTGGCATCCTGTGGTATTGCATTATACTACATTCTACTCACTTACTTTTGACTTTTATGTGTATGTGCTCTGTTCTTTAGGGCTAGAATTCTTAAACGTGCTTCAGTTAGTCCCATCACCTCTGGCAAAGCACAACATATAGTTTCAGCACTCTGCAGATAACAATATTTCATGGGCACAGCAAAGGAGTCACCTCTGACTGCTTTATATGATTGAAATTGCACTATGGCTTTAATTTTCAGAAACAGCTTTCTAGATACTGTGCATAAGTCTTAGCTTTGCCTTAATAAACATGTGGCGACCTCCACCTGTAAAACTGCTGTGGCTTTGAATACTGATTGACTGCAAATTTCACATCCTCTCTGGGTCCATAATATGTCTGCGAATGCCAGAGCCTGGGCAGGGAAAGAAGGTCGACAGAATTTTCTGTTTAAAGATCTTACAGATCATCTTGCTATTATGTTGAGAAAAATGATATAGAGAAAAGTTTAGTGACACAAAGTCAGTAACAGACTTGGGACTGGAATTAGGACTTTTGGAATCCCAGTTCAGCACATTTCACTCCATGAAAAAGAGAGATTTCTGTGTTCAGCACGTGTCCTCAGCTGTTCATCGGTATCCCCTTTTCCCATTTACATTGTACATCAATGTATGTGCTTATACATGGCTCATGTGTACAGACCAAACTTTTAGATCAAATGTTACCATTGCATTCAAATTAAAAGACATTTTTATGCTATTCAAAAGCAAAGGACTTATAATGCAGCAAAATAATCATTTTTTTAATGTTTTTTTTTTTTTTTTGCTACTCCTCACCTAAGGATTTTTTTCCCATTGATTTTTTGAGAGTAAAAGGGGTGGGGGAGAGAAAGAGAGAGAGAAACATTGATGTGAGAGAGACACATCAATTGATTGCCTCCCACACACACCTGGCCAGGGAGCCTGCAACCGAGGCACATGCCCTTGACCAGAGCTAAACCCAGCACCCTTCAGTCCATGAGCCAATGCTCTAACCACTGAGCCACTAGAGCAATAATATATTTTAAAAGGCCTACATGCTTACATTAGGGTAAGCTGGGTGAAGAGTATTATAGAAACTTTGCAGCTATCCCATAAATCCAAAATAACAAGGCTGTTTTTGAAAAAGCACTACTTTAATGACAGAAACATAAGGAAACCAACCTCTGCCCAATGGAAACGTGTTCTGTCCCAGTTTTCTGCATTTCCAACTGGTCAGTGTTGAGTCCTCATAGGCTCAATACAATGTGTTGATTGTATTGAGTAAGAAATGTGATTGACTGACAATTGCAATATCAATTAGGATAGGGGAGAAAGAAAATTGATTCAACTGTCTGTGTAAAGTTTTCTTAAATACTTTATAAATTACCTAGTTCTATCAATAATCAGGTAAGCACAGGTGTACCCTGGAGTTCTCGCTCCTGTCTTCACTAAAAGTCATGGCTACTGCTATACTGTCTGTTCTTCTGACCCTGGTCAAAGATTGCCTAAAACGGAAGTTAGTTAGCCAAGATGAAGCCTGGATGCAGAGCTGTAGAACAGGGGTCAGCGAGCTTTTCCTGTGAAGAACCAGATGGTAGATAATTTAGCCTGTGTGGGCCATTTAGTCTCTGCTGCAACTACTCAGTCTATTGTTATAGCATAAAAGCAGCCATGGACAATTCAAAACTGAGTGAATATGGCTGTATTTCAATAAAACTTTATTTGTAGATGCTTAAATCTAGTTATGGCATGTCACAGAATATTCTCACGAGTTCGTTTTAACTGTTAAAAAATGTTTAAAAATGTTAGCTTATGGGTTGTACAGAAACAAGCGGTAGTTCGCCAGCCCCTGTGAAGAGCATTAGAACCGGAAAGGACTTAGTACCGTTTTATAGCCCATTGTGTTGAGAAACACCCTACTGTACTGCAACAGGTTAAGTCTTGTGTCTGTTTTAAAGGCATAGCAATAACAATGAATGGCTGGCCAAGTATTTACTTTATCTTCTTCAGAGCTGTGTGTTCATATAATCTATTTACCATAATGGCCAGCATAACTACATTGAATATTTTACAAGGTTTCCATGGATGTACATGATTTTCTGCATTGTATATTTGCTGAAAATGAAATGTAAAGTCATGTAAAGTTATTGGCACTGTCTGGCTTATTGTTTTGCCTGCTGTCTCAAGTTAATGTAGCAAGTGACTCAAACTAAGGCAATTTAGATAGTCTTCTTTAGCTTCAGGATCTTATGAAAGAAAAATATGACCAAAGCTTTGTCTACACAGGACTATTATTTGGTCATTTTGACTTAACTAATCAAATAAATGGTTAGTTCAATTAAATAATTATTTTGATTTATTTTTTGACATAATTTGTTACTTTCTTATTCAGCTGGTGGTTAAAGGCATGATATAGCTGTAATCATCACAAAATAATCATCAGAAGAAAGAAATGTGAGATTTGTGTATCAAGAATCTAATGTTATTAACAGCATAAGAATGAATACATTGGCAAAGCTGAACTAATCATTTGTAGGTAGAAATAAACATATCTCTGAAATCATTTTTACATAACATAAAGATATATAGCACAGTTTAATTTTTCACAGTGTACTAAATTAAACTTGTTACTAAAGGAACAAAACCCAGTCACTAAGACATCACTATTGTGGTCTTCGGCCATTGTCCATTGAGATCTGTCAATCACTAGGTGTTGAGTGAGTGCTGGGTGAATATGACTGTAGTAAGAGATTGGGGGGAGGAGACGGACACCCTAAAATTCATAAATTCATAGTTATAACTACCCACAGCACTACAGACTTTTTTTTTCAGAAATGGTTTGTAATTAAAGCCCATCATTCATATATAATTTTACAGTTTGGGAAATAAGGCTGTGTTGAATATCAGCACTGATGATGAAAACAGACTGTGTACACAGTTTGGGTTTTATATAAATACTTTAAAATATTGGCTTTCTTCTATAAAAATAGATGAATAGTATCCAGGTTTTTATGAGAATCTGAGCATAAAAGCAAACTTGCTCTCATTTCCTATTTTGAAAAGATATGTGAGGATTACATAGCAAAATGCAGTGCATTCTAGAGTTACGAAGAAAACAGGGAGGCAGATGCAGGTCAGCCTGGCTTTGGGCACACTCGGACTTTTGTAAAGTGGCGCAGCAATGTTTGCTTAGCTGACACCTGACCTCATGTCGGTTTCATTGCATCTCCTGTGGATACTGAGCTCCTACAGTTGCAGAAAAATCTGTATCAAGTTGTTGGGTCTATGCTATTTTGTGAGTTATACCTGGCAGGCGATCAGATTGAACCTTCTTGTTGTGAGTTACTAAATTTTTTGCTGTATGAACATCTGCTTTTGGAAAAGTTAAATAGTAACTTTACTGAGATTAGCGAAGGTGACTCTTGCAGCGAGTTCTAACAACTCATAATAAAGGTGTGGTTCATGTTAAGAAGACCGATGAAGGCAGGAAAATGTGTGAATGAAATGTAAGCGAATCACCCCAATCATTTTAATGTGTCCTCCGAATGCCTTGTTAGTAGCAAGGTGTTGGCCAGTGAAGTTGGACACTCCTGAGATCAAATCTTTGTGTGTACAAGTAACATCTCTTCGGGCTCGGTTTTCTTTCTGGGGGAGAAAAGGAACTTTGGGGCCTGAGTAAGCCTTGCACTGAAGGAAGCCTAGATTCTATTGGGAGGCTTAGGTTCACACTGGAACAACCAAAGACATGTTAGAATTCCCTGTTCATGGTTTTTAGCACATTAGAATTAAGTCTTTTTTTTTTTCCTGGAAAGATTGTATTGACAAAATGATGTTAATCAGAAGGAAGAGATGTTCAACATGAAGTATTTATTTTGAAATACATTTTGGGATTCTGACATGTAAAAATTTATATCAGGTGACAGAGGAATTTTAGAGTGTTTCTTAAATGACACAGGGAATTTGGGAATTGTAAGGCAAGTTAATGTTATTTTAATGCTTACTATAATGAGATATAAAAGTTGATTACACATTATTAATGTGGGAATATTTCATTGAGATGATAAGAAGACAAAAGCACTCTTAAAATAGGCTGTATTCCTAATAAAAGACTGATTTATTGAAACAGTGGGTATAGTTGACATTTCCCTCCTCAGAATTTTGGCTTTATGGATATAATCTTAGAGTAGGTTTTAGGATAACAATTGTTTTTGCCATTAGAGAAGAGGAATGGGTCATATTTATTGTTTCACTTTATTAACCTATTTATCCTCTAGGTATTTGAATGCTTATTACATTGCAAGATTCTACACCAGTCTCTAGGGGGAATGCAAGAAGAAAAAACAACTGAACCCTCTAGGAGTTTATAATCGAGTGGGAGTGACGCACACTCTCAGAAAATAATACAGTAAGATATTCATGTTGACAGAGGTCTAAGCAAAGTAATGATCCCTGACAGTGGTTAATAGCAAATGGGGAGACCAAGCAGGTAGCCTTTAGACTGGACCTTAGAGATGAGTAGGATTTTATATTGCAGTTTTTCATAGTGAGCATAGTGAATTTATATAAGGCAGTTTTAAAATATAATCTTTTACTATTTTCCAATAAAATTATCTTACAAAGTTCTATATTCAAATGAATATTTTTTTCTGAGTCTTTATTTTAGATATGCATTGGTGTCAGATAATCTTTTGTGCATAAATATGCTTAAAACTGTAAACATGGTGATCACTAAGGAGAACTGTGGTTCCCTCAGATGTTAGGTAAGCTTATGGTTGTTTCTTTCAAGAGTATTTTAAACAGAATATCCAAATGTCGTGTAGGGCACAGAATACCTGTGTATATTCCTGTTATTTGACCATAATATACACTAATAAAAGAGAAAGACGCAAATTGACCATACCTCCACGACGCCCATCAGCCAATCAGGAGTGACTATGCAAATTAACCCAACAAAGATGGTGGGTTAATTTGCATACACAGGCGTGGAGCAAAGACTGAAGGCTCCGGCCCAAGTGAAGACTGAGACTGAAGACTGAAGACTGAAGATGACTGAAGACTGAAGACTGAAGAGGTTTGGCTTCTCTGCTGCGGCCAGAGTGGAGAAGCCTCGAGGCTTGGCTTCTCTGCTGCGGCCGGAGCAAAGGCCTGGGTCCCGGGTGCTGGAGGAAAACTGGTGCCAGCAGCCAGGGCAAGGAGGCCTATTGCACGAATCTTCGTGCAACGGGCCTCTAGTCTCACATAATTGAAAATATGAATCATACACCATGCTAATAAACCAAGAGTTGAATCAAATATAGTTTTCTGATATCTTCTCTATAGTATCTTACCTCCACATAGAGATAGAAGAAAGGCTGGAATGAGGTGTACTTTTAAATTTTGAAATTCTAGTGTATATAGAAAATCCCATCCCCATCAAAGAGCTGATACAGAAAGGGTTAGAGCAGAAGAGTGGCTACTATTGTGGGCACTTCTCAGTAGAACAGCCAAAGTTCAGGCAAGACACTGGGGCAGTGGCGGAGTGGCACGTGCACTTGGCACCCAGCTCACACACATCCCGCCGAAGCCTATAATTGGGAGGGAAGACTAGACAGCGTGGAAGAGAATGTTTTGTACTTTGATTTCATTTAAATTGGCACAAAGGGAGGGAACAGTTTTGCTTCACATGTGAAGTCAGTCATTTCTTGGGTTGCTAGCTCAATGTTTTAGCAGAACAGCTGTTTGGTACAATGTGGCTTTCTACAAGCAATATTTCTGCTGCTAGAAAAGTGGCAGTCTGCCAAAGAGAGTGCCCAGACCAGCCCCTAAACAAAAAAAATCTTTTGTCAACGACTCTAATAATTTGTACAATTCAGGAAAGGGGGGTTGCACAGTCTTTGCAGATGTGCATTTATGATGCTATTTTTAAGCAGAGCGGCATGAAAGAATAGATTCATAGGAATTGTAAGTTGATCATTCATTTCAAGCACTTGGCTTCTGCTCTTGCTAAAATTTCCTTCTGTGTAAAGGAAACACAGCCAGCCTTGAAACAAGGTAAGGTAGGGTGTGACAATAAGATGAAATTCTTCATTTTCAAACCTGTGATGCTTGCTCAAAAACAAAAAGCTTTGGGGTCTTATTTTAGCCCCCTGCTAAGGAAATAAATGCAGTTTTCTGATTCCTTACAGCAGAAACTTGCTATCCTTCAGCACTTTGAGGAAACAACTCTTAATGAGCCTACATTCTTTTACAGCAGTCCATTCTCTGAAAGTGAGCTTAAGTGCTGAAGGAAATGCCAGAAGCATTTACTTAACCTGCGCCAAATTAATACATGTTAATTCTCTGTAGTTTAACCTACATGCAGTCTTTCTGGTATAAGCCTGGGTCTAGTCTCACATCTGACCTCTGCACGCTGGTTACCCAAAATCCACAGCAGTAGACTCTGGTTGCTTTGACTCCAGTGACAGAGTTAGGAAAATAAGATAATCTTTTAAAAATTATAGACCCCACTTCCCTTAACAGCCGAGGAATAAATCTGATAGGATCCTGTCTTTTATTTCTTTCTTTTTTCATGCCACAGTGATTATATTTTTATTAACTAAAAAAATTAAAGAATGTTTACTTTCAAATGATAAACTATACATTCATATTTTTAGTATGTCATAGTTTATTTATTTATTTATTTTTATTTCTTTATTAATTAAGGTGTTACATATATGTCCTTATTCCCCCTTTGCTCCCCGTCTTTTATTTCTATTCAACAATACACTTGATATTTACCTGAGATAATTAGACTGCTCTATTAAAATACAAAGTCATATTCTTCTAATGACATCAGTTAATACAATCTCATTCAACAAGGTGTTTATAGACCAAAGAAGATCATAGAAGATTCACTAACTTGATAAAAAGCTCCCTCTCATTCTGAGTTGGGGTCTTAGTTATTGTTGTATACTTTTAAAATAATCCAATATTTTCTTCTCTGTATAGGTGCAAAAAATGCTCAATTGAATGGAGTTATGTGTATTAAATTATTAAATCAGGAGTATTTTTGCTGCACTCAGAAGTTAATCTGCCTATGCATGCTGTCCCCTCATATTTTAACATTTTATATGTAGGAATGTAAACGTACTAACTGTGATGGTGGGAAATTGCTAAAATAGGTTATTTTACTCTACTAATGAAGATACATTTACAAAATTATTCAGATGACCTGTTCCATCATATTGTAAGCAGTTACTGAAGTGTTTCCTGAGTTTAATAAGGATTTATAGTGACAATTACACTTCTATTTATGTATGTGTACCCCCCTATAGAGGGGTACGGCATTTTGTAAAATGACAAGTCCCAGGAAATTGTTTATAAAATTTTCTCTTATAAGTAAATTAATAAAATCACATTTCTTATATATTAGAGAAATACTCTAGGTCAGTGGTCGGCAAACTCATCAGTCAACAGAGCCAAATATCAACAGTACAACGATTGAAATTTCTTTTGAGAGCCAAATTTTTTAAACTTAAACTTCTCCTAACGCCACTTCTTCAAAATAGACTCACCCAGGCTGTGGTATTTTGTGAAAGAGCCACACTCAAGGGGCCAAAGAGCCGCATGTGGCTCGCGAGCCACAGTTTGCCGACCATGGCTCTAGGTAAAGGGTATCTGTGGCAATACTGGGAGGCACAAAATTATCCATATTGCATTTCTGTTTCTTTATTCATACCAGGTATTGCTTTAGTGGTTGCAAGAGTACATACTTTTTATTGTGCGGTTGGAGAGCTATGGTCATATTTTACACTAATGCATTATCTTTTTCAAAAATCATAGAATCAATATACCAATCTTTATAGTGTACAAAGACATTTTAAGGTATGACTTGGGGAGAAAAACATGCAATGATATTGCACATTCATGGTCACATTTCATACTTTTTAAAAAATATATTTTATTGATTTTTTACAGAGAATAAGGGAGAGGGATAGAGAGGTAGAAACATTGATGAGAGGGAAACATTGATCAGCTGCCTCCTGCAACACCCCCTACTGGGATGTGCCCGCAACCAAGGTACATGCCCTTGACCGGAATCAAACCTGGGATCCAACCTGGGATCCTTCAGTCCGCAGGCCGACGCTCTATCTACTGAGCCAAACCGTTTAGGGCCATACTTTTAAATCTTCAAAAGATGAGCATCATTTTTTCCTTGTGAATTTAGAGTTCCTTTTAATTACTCTTCCTCTCTGTGTACAAAATATATGTAAGTAAAGAAAAAGAGTTAAAGCACTCTTTCTTAAAGCAAATTTAGACGCTTTGTATATCAACCAATTTTACCAAATGAAAGTCACTCAGTTTGGCCCATGACATACAAATAGTTTACAAGGCCCAAGCCCATTAATATTAGCCTCCGTTCAAAGAGCAGGAAAGACTAAAATTACGTTCTGTAAATTAATATTGTAAAATCCCTACATAGACAGCTGGTATGTATCTAGTAACCATAGCATCTTGTCTTTTCAGCCACTAGGCACTGATTGCATTACAACACATTTCTAGGCAATACCCAAAAAATAGATTGAGTGAGGTTGGCAAGTAGATAGTGGCTTAGATTGTGGTGCAGCTGATGTCAGCATCATTGTTAGTGTTAGCACATGAGTAAATTCACTTCACAAGCAGAAGAAACTTCAGAACCCACCCCTAGGCTTTGCTTTAGCCCAGTAGTCGGCAAACTGTGGCTCGCAAGCCACATGCGGCTCTTTGGCCCCTTGAGTGTGGCTCTTCCACAAAACACCACGTACCCTAATTAAGTTAATAACAATGTACCTACCTATATAGTTTAAGTTTAAAAAATTTGGCTCTCAAAAGAAATTTCAATCGTACTGTTGATATTTGGCTCTGTTGACTAATGAGTTTGCCGACCATTGCTCTAGCCATTACTAACTTGGTTGGCCAAGTGCACTTGGGGAGTAAGGAGGTGCGTGCTTTGAAGGAACTCATCTTCACAACAGAGCATGTTCTGTTGGTGTGACAGTGAACTACAAGCACACACTATTACTTATAAGTTAAAATCATATTACAAGGCCATAATGTCATAGTACACTAAACTTGTTTTTCATGGCTTTTCTTCATGTGACATACTACGAAATAGTGGGATACTGGCACAGTGTCAGGTTTATAATACCCAGATCTCTTGCTTTTGTTTTTAATTTAAATTCTTTATCGTTTAAAGTATTACATGAGTCTCCCTTTTCTCCATTGACCTCTCCTGGCCAACCCCATCCCCAGATCTCTTTAGTCCTTTACTGAACTCACTCTGCTTCTGCATTCTACATTGCTCTTTCTTTTGAATTATGTCTGTTGCAAACCTCACCCTTCCTGTGATTAATGAAATTTGATATGTTAGTGAAATCTGAGTTCTCAGACTGTGCTCTTCAGTCACTTCTTGCCTTCCTTCTACTTTGAATATTCTTTTCCCCTTCTCTTTTTGCTCCTTATCTAAACTATTCCTTTGAGTTTCTGCATTTCATGATCTTGTTCAAAGAAACAGAGAGCAAAATTGCCATACAGTGGTAACATTTTAAATAACGATTAAGCTATGCTCAGAAGAGCAGCAAGTTCAAATCAGATATTTAAATACAGGTTTCTCAGAGATCTTCATTTTTCACTTTGGTTTCTAGGGCATGTGGCACTGGACAGTGGACTTGGGGTCTGCAGGAAACTCTCCATTGCACTGTATGCCACTTGCATCCTGCGTGTATAACAAACCTTCTGTCCATATTGATCATATGCGATAGGTCACTGCTGCTAATGTTAGTCACCTGATTTGCAGAGCACTAGAACTAATAGCCTTTTCAAAAGTTATCAAATTATTACATATCCTAGACCAATAAAATGTCTTCAGTGATCATTTATCATTCACTTGATATTTTATTTCGAATGAGTCTACCTCAAGGACTTCCTGATATTTGTTAGTTCTAGTAAGACCACAAATGCCAAACAGTGACATAGTTCATAAAATTGACTGGCAATGAACCCAGAAGGCTGTAAATTAGTTTTATTTAAAATGACTTTAAAATAAATGAATGGCCTGTAGCATAATTCTAGACAGAGAGCAGAATTAGTGGAGATCCAGGGGAAGTCTGTCTGTGTTATACGTCTGTTTTGGGGTCTGAGGGGATCTGATTAGGTTTCTCACAGTGAAGGAGACAGAGCTTTTGCATGCAAGTTGGCCTGCATTTGGTCGCTAATGATTTCACTTTAATGTCACCGTTTAGTTTCATACTGATCATTTATACTGACACAAAGGAAGAAAAGAAAACAAGGAACCTGTCATCAATCATTCATTTAATCAAGTAGCAAAAGTAGATAAATAAACATACTGAGTTAATTATTCTTCTGTATATAATGATTGACAATAAAGTTAATTTATGCCTATTTTAACCCTTTAACATTTAGTGCCATTAGAAATAATAGCTATTAGCAGTTAAAGAAAGGATTGGGGGTGATCTTTTCTTTCCTAAAGTGTCATAAAGAAATTTCATACTAAGGTACTTAATTCACTTGAAATCTATTTTGATAAAGAGTTGTAGTTACTGGCATCTAAGCACATTAATTCTGTGCTATCAAATATAATGAAAAACAATTATGCTGGTCTGCCTCTTTTGTATTATTCTTATTCAGTCTCTTTAAGGAGACTTTTTTTTAAATGTGCGTTTCTGATGCATAAAATGATTTTTAACCAGATAAAAATATGATGCTAATTCAAATGTGTGTCGGATACAGCACTAATGGAAAAGAAGTCTTAGAGACAGCATAACACTAAAACATATATTTAAGTTAAAAGAGTTCTTGAAAGTACTAAAAATCTATTTTTTATGGTATTTGCCAGCACTTTTCTTCAGTTTTCCAGAGAAATTTCTTCTGGTGGCTATTTTGTTGTTGTTGTTGTTAATCCTCACCCCAGGATATTTTCCCATTTATTTTTAGAGAGAGTGGAAGAGAGGGCAGGAGAGAAAGAAATAGATAGAGAAACATCCATGTGAGGGAGACATATTGATTTCACATGCACCCTGACCAGGCTGGAGATCGAACTTGCATCCCAGGTTTGTGCCCTTGACCTGGAATCAAACCCTTCACCCTTCAGTGTGTGTGGGCCAATGCCCTAACCACTAGACACCACTGGCCAGGGCTGAAAAATTGATGATTACTTTTATGAGACTTTCTATAAATAAGTATATGCTCCAGGTGGACATAAAAGTAAATTTCTAAAGTTTTCAAGAAGCAGACTGAGTGAATTTTGGAATGTGTTATGTGCCCTTGAATTGGCTCCTACTCCTGGCGATCTTATGAATGAGTGATGTCCACAAGGTCCTGTCTCAACAGTCCTGCTCAGCTCCCATGGACTCATGCCTGTGGCTCTTTAAATGGAATCCCTCCATCGCATAGTTGGCCTTCCTCTTTCCTGCTGTCTCGATTTTCCCTAGCATTACCGTCTTTTCCAAAAGCCTGCCCTCTCATGATGTGATAGGAATTAGGCTGTTGATTAAAATTATTGTCAAAGATTTATAAAGAAACTGGGGGTGCCTTTGTGATTTCAGATGTGCTTCTCCGAGATGCACTTTATTAAATGGCTTTTCCCTTAGCAGTTTTAATGGTTAGTGTAGCTGAATTCTAATCACTTACTGTTTTTATTTCTCTCCCATATTCACTTCAGTCCTAACAAACCAGACCTGGATTGGGGAGTGGAGAGTTGCTGGGTAAGACAACTGGGGCCATGGTTCCCAGACGCGGGCACACTTTACTCAGTCGCTGCACTTTGTGCCAACTCCCTTCTCTGTCAAAAATAAAAAAACAATTTTTGCATACGTTTATTTGGTCTGTCTAGAAAATTAGCAGGTTCACTACCAGTGCAGAAATCTACATGTATAAATAGCAAGTTACAGTAATTTTTGAGTTCCTATCACTATTACTAAATTCTCATATTTGTTTCTTGATTGTTGTGTTGCAGTTTGCTTTCTGTAAACATTTGGCTTTGTAAGAGGCTTTGCTAACAAGACTTTCCGATGCCTTGAATAGATTTGGCATTCTAGTTATGTCTTCAGTGGCAAAGGAAAATTTAAAAATACGTAAAATTTAACTTGTAAGCTAGAAACTAGAAAAACAACATATAGAAAATAATTCACTTCATCAAGTGTGTAAATGAAGAGTTGTGCATTGATAGTTAAATTTGTTTTTTTAAAATAAATTTAAAATTGTCCACGTTTCTTAAGTTTACAATAACTCTGATGAATGAATCCCTCTGCCCCCTTCCCCTATTCCTGCCAAGGACACCTTTAAACTTCATTAATTTCTGTGTAAATGTGTTAAAAAGAAATATCTATTCTCTCGTTTGTCCTTTGTTTGGCCTCCTTCTACCTGCATGCATTAATTACGAGTTATTATGAGTGAGGAGTGGGGATTGGGAGCCTTTTTGTTCCTTAAATAACAGTTGATCTCCTTAGCTTTTGTTCAGTTTATGGATTTTCTTTTTTCATTCACTTAACAATCTGCAACTAGCAGGTTAAGAAAAATGCAGCCTGTAATCACGGTGGTAACAGTAACACCGACCACTCTGTTATTTCTTCCTTGAAGAACACGCCAATGTGCTTTTATGACTTTTATTTGGGAGAGACAATAAAAGCTGGGAAAAAATACCAGCGAACCTGTAAGCAGATGGTGTACACAGACACACACATATGCTCAAATACAGACAGAGTTTTGAAAAAGAAATATTTGAATACTAGATTTGAAATATTTGGTCCAAATCTACTCTCATTCAGTTCACAAGGAAATACGTTTAAAATCAGGATTTCTTATCACTCTCAGAAACCCTGGATCAAATGAATCTTTTGGGCACAAGTATATCTTGAATACAGGATAAGGAATGTTTTGTTGGTATAATCCTTAGAGCTACTTAGCTTCTATTTGATGCATCGTTCAGTCACCTTAATCGGTGATTGTGTAGCGCAGCCCCGGGGCTGGTTCTGCTTTGTCTCTGTCCTTACTGCATTTGCTGTCTCCCCTGGAAAAGAGTCAAAGAAGAAAAGAGTTTTAGGTGCTTGTTCTTTGCTCAGAAGTGGTGGGGTGAAGCTCCAGCCTCCCACCTGGCCATCTGGTTCCCTCATTAGCCTCACCTCTAGTTCTGGCTTCCTCCTGGGTGTCACTGACAGAACAACTCTCCAGTGAAAGCCTTTAGGTTATTAGCAGTTTTTCTCCTTCATGTTACCCCATTGTAGTTTTATTTATTCATTTAGAATAAAGAGTATATATTAACCATCTGCCATGTGTCCCCAGTGCTTAGAGATAGAAAAGAAATAGAAGATGAATTTTTGCTCTTTAAACATTTGTAATGTATTTATAGAAATAACCCATTTGATATTAAAAAAAATAAAATCTAGCCCTGGTCAGGTGGCTCAGTGGTTGGAGCATCTTCCTGTGCACCAAAAGGTTGCAAGTTTGATTCCTGGTCAGGAATCAAACACCTAACTTGTGGGGTTGTGGGTTTGATCCCCAAATGGGACACATGCAGGAGGCAACTGATAGATGTTTCTGTCTCACATCGAAGTTTCTCCTCCTCTCTCTCTCTCTCTCTCTCTCTCTCTCTCTCTCTCTCTCTCTCTCTCTCTCTCTCTCTCTCTTCCCCCCTTCCTCTCTCCCTCCCTTCCTCTCTCTCTCTAAAAATCAATAAAAACATATCCTTCAGTGAGGATTTACTAGTAATAAAAATCTAGAAAACATTTGTGAGAGGTTCCTACAGCAGATGCAGTGAGTTGCTTATTAAGCTAAGGAACAGTCCTGTCCCATGCCCTTCTCTGTAGCCAGAGGTCTAAAGGATAAGCGTCTGGAACCTTCGTGGCTACATGGCGAAAGTGCTCATCCTCCCTCGGCCACGTGTCGATCCTGTGAAAAAGGACCAGCCCTTACAGTTTTACTGCTGGGAAAATGAGGGGCAAAGGCACTGAGTTTCTTGGTCAAGTTTAGACGGGCTCATACTTTTGGGGCCTGTTACTGTGTCTTCCCAAGGCTGAGAGGTCCTGAGGTTGGCAGGTAGCTTTGAAGCCACATTGTTGATCAACATCCCTAGGTGTGGCCTAAACACTTTAGTCTATGAAATGAGACTCATAGTCATTTCGTTTTAATTTTCCACAAATCTTAAGAGAATGTGACTATGAATAGTATAGTCAAAGGTATATTTAATGAATATTCCGAGTTTCTTGGAGAGGGTTTTAAGTCTATATTTACCACAGCAACATTATACAAAACTTGGTTAGCTTTTAAGTTTTCAGTCCTTAGGAGAGAGAGATCTGTGTTTTGATGGTATAATTTATTCGCTAAAGTAAACTGAAGTACCCAAGTAGTAAGCTGCATTTTGACTTTTTCAGTGGGTTTTAAGAAAATTCAGTCTATCATGATAAAAACCTTTCTTTCTTAGGCTTTGGTTACCCTTTAGAGGAAACACAAACAGTTTTTAACATAGCAGAACAACTACGGAGACATGTGCCTATGTTCATTTCTTCCTTCCTCTAGAAAGAAAGTGGTTACTTCACATTGTAAATGCTTGCCTTGCCACCCCGAACTTTAGGTTTCTTGTATTTTTCCTCATACTCTTTGATGGCTCTCACTCCTCCGGCAGCTCCCCTGTTCTCTCTCTGCCTTGTTAGACAGCAGTGCCTGGAATTTGGGAGGCCATTTTTCTTGGCATTTTAGTGGGCAGCTTATGCACCCAAGGCATCACCTAAGTGCCAGCAACACATTCTTGACTGAATAATGATGTATGTGGAATGTTACTTTTTTTGCCTTATAAATGGATAGCAATTTACACAGCTGTGGATGTGGGATGTTTCAATCCCAGACCATGTTGTAAGAAAAATTGAATGACAGTGAGCAAAACAGCAGTAATTATAAAACTAATTACTAAATGCTGATGATGCCCATAGGCTTTGCATAACTAAAATTAGAAAAGGAAATTGCTTTCGGCTTCAGAGAGGCAACATGCTAGTTATTTCACTGTTTCAGTCAAAATGGAGGGTAGTATATAAAGTTCAATCAAGAAAATATACATGAATACATATATGTCTATATATTTGCATAACATATTTTCTATTTTGAAATGTTATTCACACTATCTTGCAATTTTATTTATAGAACTTTATGCATAGATATTTACATAAAGAAGATATATATTAAAATGTTTGAATGCAGTATATATACTATGCATTTTGCATACACTATAATTACAACATTAAAATACATATCTTTACAATATATTTATACATGCTTGGCTTTTCTCATTTCACAGCAGAATATAGGGTGCATTTCTGCTCTTGCATAAAGAATCTAATCTTGTGAATTCATAGCACATTATTCAAAATGAAATACCAAAAAAAAAAAAAAAGAAATTAAAACATTGGTCAGCTCATGGAAAATGAAGTATCATGTTTTGGAAAGACATACAATTGATAAATCAGAAGTCTGTAAGGCATACCTTTGTCCATCTTCAATTTGGAGCTAAGAAATATCAGTGTTAACTCCAGGAAATTTTGGAGATTGTAAGCTTATTTCATGCATATCCCAGACAATTCTAGGATTATAAATGTTTGAGCTGATATTGATAACATTCAAATAGGAAATAGAGGGGTAATTAATTATGTCAATATGCATATAAATGGAAAATGACTTAATGAGTTAAAAATGTAGTTATTTAGCCCGACTAGCATGGCTCAGTGGTTGAGCTTCAACCTATGAACCAGGAGGTCACAGTTCGATTCCTGGTCAGGTCATATGCCCAGGTTGTGGGCTCGATCTCCCCAGAGTGGGGCGTGCAAAAGGCAGCCAATCAATGATTCTCTCTCATCATTGATATTTCTATCTTTCCCTCCCTCTCTCTTCCTCTCTGAAATTAATAAAAATATATATCTTTTTAAAAAGTAATCATTTAATCAATAACATTTTCTTGATTTTTATATTTAGTTGGTTTCTATTTCTATTCTCTGTAGTCCTGTAGACAAATGTTATGAAACATAAACTTCCCTGAATAAACTATTAATGGTTATGTTTAAGTTTCAAATTAAATCGATCATAGATCAGGAAGATCCATGGTACAAAAGGAAAATGCATCCTGCATTTTAAAAATTCAGGTAGTTTGAATGACCTAAATGTCATGTCTTATTTAATTTTCTGCCACTGTTATTTCAAAAGTCTTAAGAAATTAAAATGACAAAATATGATACTATCTGCAGACATATATTATTGAAATGAAATCATAGTATAATTGAATCAAGGCTGTAATGAAATTCTTCTTGTAACTTTTACCTAGTGGGGCAGTGTGATGAGTTAGTTCTTCCCATTTGTGTTAGTGGATTTAGTAATTAGCTCTTTTACCAAGGCAAATGGTCTAATAATGGAGGAATAAATCACAGCATGGCATATAAAATGAATATGGAAAGTCTTGCTTCGTGTGTAATGTCTGGTAATTTAGTCAGCTGTAACTAATATGTACACAAGTTGGGGTAAAGTCTCAACTTCTGCAAGTTGTACAAGGTCCCAAGAGTCATAATAAATCACTGTTGCTCATCAGATGTCCTTCAGGTGTGAGGGATGTCAGTCATCAAAGTATGTGATCAAGAATTTAGAGGGCTTAGTTGAGCCAAAATGATATCAGCAAGTTTATATATATTTAAAAATGGTGTATATTTGGCCTCACATTAATTTTTTTTAATTTTTTGTTCTTCCTGGGGCTTTGAGGGGAGAAAAGGTGAGAGGACTTCTCAGTGTGTTGGTATTGAGAAATACTGGTTTTCTTTTAGTTAAGTGATAAAGGGAATTTTCCATAGAAGAAGGGATGGCCCTGTAGGAGAAAGGCCTGAGTTGACTGAGAACCAATGTACACATATACTTAACAGATAATTACTGGGAACCCGACCTGTGCCAGGCTTACCACCATCTTAAGAGTAAATAAAAACTTGTCTCCAGGATCTGTATGAATTCAAATCTTTGTCATTATATATCTGAGTAGAATTTCAGTAGAAGACGGGTATCAAGGCTATTTGTTCAAAATTCATTGTCATTTGACTCATTAAAGCAACACACAGTGTCCTGTGGGGTACTGCTTTTATCAACCAGTACCAGGAAGCAAGCCTTGCTTACAGACAAGATCATTTCCTACACATTTTCTGTCATGTTTCACCTTGGTAATCTCCATCTCTGGTGTGCAAAAGGAAACAATTTATTTTCAACACTTGAGGGATATAGAACGTCTGACTGCTGTCATAACCTATTGTTTTTAACGTAAACATTAGAGCTGCATTTGCCTTGAAATATGTGCCCATGACGGCGTAGGTCTGCGCCGGATGCAGGAGTGTCACCTTGTGCTCTCCAGCCTCAGAATTGAGACCTGTTGCCTAGAAAGTGCAATTTGCTCCCTTCCCAAGCATTTACTTCAACAAAATTAGAAATAGATTTTCTTTTTATAATTGAGTGAAACAGTGCAGTAACTGAAGGAAAACTTATGAGAGAATGCATTGCTTTTAACCGTAGCATATAGAACCCCTCAAATGTGGCTACGGCCCTACCATATTTTCCTTTTTCAAAAGATGGTTGATTGCTTAATGGTCGAAGCACTACTAAATAGCTCATTTCACATTACTGGAGAAAATGTGCTTTACATCAATTGCACAATGTAATTCTTTCTATTCTTTTGGTAGAATTATTTGCCTTGCATAGAAGCATGCATTTCAGAACGAGAATTTATTTGATAATATTTTGTGATATCCAGACATACCTTGTTTTATTATGCTTCTCTTTATTGCGTTTCACAAATGTTGCTTTTTTTTTTTTAACAAATTGAAGCAAGACCCTCCACCAGCAAAATATTAGGACTTGTTTTATTGCTATACTCACTTTATTGTGGTGGTCTGGAATTGAACCCGCAATATCTCCAAGGTATACTAGCACAGGGTATCTAACGTGTGTTATTCAGGAGTCATATTGGTTCACTTGGAAATCTGGAGCACTTTGCTCTGAGCACTCCTTTACAGAATGGCATAGATTACAACTCAACATTTATCTGATTTAAAAGTAAAATAAATTCTATCAGACTAATTCCTGGCTCCATTTTGTTTCCCTACTGTTATTTTTCTTTTTTTCTCTCTCACCCACTTCTAATTTTACATTTCATATGCCTCTCTAAGCCTTATTAAATCATTTTTGGAGCACTGTGAGTATGAGGTACATAAAAAGAACCGATGTCTGATTTCATTACATGAAATAAAGCCTTCCTCTGACACACTAGCCTATGAAATTTTCATTCATCATTGAGCTAGAATAAGCACTTATTTATTGTAAAATATATTATTTTACCTTTTTTGGTTAATGTTCTTCTTTAATAATCTCTAACTATTGTGGAAGCCAAGGAGCATTTGTTTTCCCCGTTATTTCCCTTAGAGGTGACCGTTCTGCTTTGCCCCTCTCCTGGGAGACCACATCACTCCCACCCCACCCGTTACCCCCTGGTGGCCATTACTTTAAGTTGTTTTACAGCTGGATCCTAGTCTGACATCACTTTGTGATCTTTTAAAATGTTGTTTCCAAGCACCTCTTTGGGACTTAGTATTTCTGCTCCGGTATAGCCTTTTAATTTACTCATCAGTTGCCATTTTAGAAATTTTTTTCTGTAGGTTTGGCCTCTGCAGCCCTCTTAGTGTGATTTTTCATTTTTATACTAATAATTACAACACTCCCCAATTAATTGCCATTTGTGATTATAATTGATGTGTTTCTTTCCTCTCCAGACCGCTAATGAAGATGTTAAATAAGTCTTAGCATGAGGCTGACCTCAGCAGAATTCCCTAGGACCAAGGGCACATTAGTTTACTACAGCTCTGTTTATTCCCTCTGCCTTGAAGAGTGCTTCTGCTTGAGACATTTTAATTCATTTCTAGGATTTCATAATAATGGAGCTCTGCATGAAGTGTCTGTCCAATATATAATGCCTCCTGAACTCTGTGATTTTCTGAAAACTAAGATTGTAGATTTACTTATATATCTGAGAATCTTAGAAGCATTGTTTGCATTCAAGACGATGAAAACAAAATGCTTTTGTGAATTTAATGTGCAAAATATTACGACTATGAGGTAAATTCTACTGATTTCACCCTGTTTTACAGCATTGGCACAAGGGAGCGCATCAAAGGTGTTTAACACAAATAAACTATGTAGCTATCTTAGAAGAGACTGTGCTTCCATTTCAACCCAACAATATTGGGTCCATTCTCTCTATGATCAGAATATTACAAAGAGAGTGGAGAATAATTTATATCAGAGGTTCTGTGACGGAATGAAATGGAGCTCTTTTGAAGTATGATCTCTGAAAGCACAGCATGAAGCTCAAATAAAGTGAAGGACATTCGCTATTACAAGTAATGTCCTTAATAATCTTGTTAGCCTAGTCTCCCTCTGTACGAGACAAATGGAACATTATTGGCTTATGGGCTGTAGTAAATAATTTAGTTTCCAATATTCAGGCTGCTTTGACAGTAAATTAAAATGACATGAAAGGGGCTTGTTGAATAAAGAAAGTATCCAATCAAATTTAATTGGCATGACTAAGGCAGTAGAAATATGTTTTATAATTAAACCATGTTGTCTTGGAGCTTTATAAGCATGTATGAATCAAAATGTCAAAAATTATTCTTTGATACTGTGCATTTAAAACTTTGCATGGTGAATAGTTTCCTTAAACAAGCTTGTAGACAAGCATATTGATGTGACATGAAAATAGTTTCATGTTTTAAATAAGTGATAAACTTCTCCGTTTGTAAACCCTTGCAAGTAGCAACTCTGATAACAGACTCCTTAAAACTCTCCTTTATAGGATTTTGTTTTCAAATTGATACATGACTAACTCAGAGGAAGCTGTGATTTTGTTGTAATCATATTATTGAATTTCAGTGTTCTTTCTTTTGGTGAAGAAAAATAAGTTCCAAATTCAGCAGAACAAATTCTAGAAAAAGAGTGGTATTGAGGATTAGAAAAGAATAGTATAAGGCATATTTTGGTTTACTGTAACCTCCTCAACTTCAAGATGAATGGATTTCCTACAGTTGTCAGCAGAAGTGTTGAATGCTTGTGCTGTAAGAGGCAGGAAGCCCTGAGAATTTCAGATTTTTGTCTGATCACCTGTCCAATTTTTTTCTTCCATGAAAGTGATGCATAAGTAAGTGCCCATTTGTAATAAAATTCCTAATGATGGTTCTTTCCACAACTCGGGTGGAAAATATATGGTGGTGTTTGGGTCTGCAGAGATTGCTTATAAAAACAGAAATGAGCTTAGTGAATCATTTTTCATTCTTAGCCTTTTCAAATGTCCTAGTCAAAGTAAGCTAAAAAGAAGGTAAGAAAGGAAAAGAGAGAGGTTCAGATACAGCAACATTATTCAAAATACTAAAATCATCTTCGAGTCACATTATTATTTTTCTAATCTCTTAATGACTTTTCAGTTCATGAAAGATTTTTAGTGAATAATCACCCAGTCTCTTACAACCAAATCTAAGTAGCTGTTTCAGATATAATTTGTCGTACTTATATTGCTCCAAAGTAAATTTAAACAAGTATGCTATGAAGATATTTGCTATAATATATTGTTCTTTATGAAATGTTATAGCATTAGGTGATACAGAAATGCATACAGTATTTAGTTTGAGTGGGGGGAAAACTGACCAAAATGAGTATTCCTTAAAAATCTGCTTTCTGCAGTCTACATTCTCCACTTGAAGGCTTTTCAACTTGAAGTGCATTTTGATTACAATTTTGACATAGGAACAAACTTAGGGGGCTTTTTAAAATCTGTTTTTCTTAGTGTTGATCCAGTAACCTCTATAGGCAGGTAAATGATAGATAAAGGCTAAGCTTTTATTTACTTTTTGTTTGTTTTTACCATACAGCTACCAAAAATCATTACTGACTTTGAAAGTCTTTTCTGTGCTCCTGTGTCCTCAAAGGATAATAATAAATTAATAACTTCACGGAAGAGGGAAAGCCTCATTAGAAAGTCCATAGAGAGAATAATGCACACTAGGATATCTATTTAGCCATAATTGCTACGCTGTTCTTTCTGAGCTATTCTAAACAATGCCTATCACTACTTTTTTTTAAATTTTATTTTCATACCTACTCCAGTGTTTCAGTTCAGCACGCATCGGAATCACCTGGTGGTCTTCTTAGCCACCTGGGCCCCTCTTCTAGAGGCCGGATTCAGTTTGGTCTGGCGTGAGGTTGAAAAGTTTGCATTTTTAACTAATTCCCAGGTGACCCTGTAGTTTGAACTCTTGGGGAACCATTCACTCCTACTATCGGCGTGCAGTCAGGAGTCTTCTCTGTGTGCTGGGAATTGGGAGATTGCCTGTGCTACCAGAAGCAGAGGTCCTGTCCCTGGGGAGGCTGGTGCCATGCATGACATCCGAGGAGAGCATACACCCTGTATTGGGCCCAGAGCATCTAAGAACTTTGGGGGTTTAGAGATGCCTTCTAGAGGATCTGAAGTTCAAGCCGAAGCCTGAAAGATGAGTTAGGACTTCCCAGGGGAAAAGGGAGGGGCGGAGAAAGCAATACTTTGGATAAAGCTTACATTTTTTTTTTTTGGCATCAATATTAGTCTAAAACATAATTAATGTTAGTTCTCGAAAGAGCAGAAAAAAAAGACTAATTGCTCTTAAAAATTTAATTGAGCAATTACTGTTTAGAAGGGAATAAAGGAAGGTGGAAGCTGCTTTCCCTAGAAGGCCTCTCAGTCCAACATCCTTCACCGCTGGGCATGTTGGCTTGTTGGAATTTATTCTCATGTCGGGGCCTCTTTTGTACTAGGCCTTTTCAATTTTATTGACATCTGCATTTATTTACAAAATTACACACCAAGGAGAAATACAGTCCCATTAGGACTGTCACCATTTTGCACTGGTGCCCATTGCTGTAATTTGCATTTGACTCCTCATTTATTCCAGGCCTATGCTCTCCACTTCCTCCAAACATACTGAGGTTGCTTGACAAATGCATTGGAAGCTTTAAAAATATTTTCTATTTTTAGCTAGTTCACGTTCCCTCTTTTCTTTCACGGTGTCTAGAGGTGATCTGGCTCAACAGATATCTGGGTGTTTTGTCATCTGGACTCTGTGATGCCTGTAGACTAGAAACTGCCTTCAGACAATAGTGGCAGATGCGATGCTTGTACCTCGGCCATCTTGGACTTCATATCTCATGGATGCAATGTAAAAGTCAAACCACCTTACATTTATATGAAGCCTTTAAATATATATATATATAACTTTCTTTTAATTTCATCTCCTACAAACTCAGGGTATATCATTATCTCCATTTTACAGATGAAATAGAAGAGAAGTAGACCCTGAGACCCCATGGGCCCTATGTGGTACCGCCAATATTTGAATACTCTAATTGCTCAGTTCTGTTCCTACTACACCACATTACCAGAGACTCCCACTGTTTACCCATGTCCAGCACGGCATGCTAGAAGCTGAAGCACAGATGCAGCCATGCAGGAGTAAAGGCCACCCTATATTTGTCAGCCAGAGTGGATATCCCTGGCCTATATTCTTTCTTCTGACCTTGTCTTTGCACTTGTTTGGGGGACAAGTGATTTTCCTGACTAATGCTTTTCAACTTTTTTTCTTTTTGGTCGGAGGAAATTTCACCTTGACCTATAAACAGAATACATAAAGAGCTGTTTGTAAACCATAGCTCTAGGCCAGTTGTTCCTAACCTTGGCAGCTCTCCTGATTCAGCTAAAAAGCTTTTATGAAATAGCGCCTGTAGACTCAGGCACACTATCTGACTCAGAATATCCAGTAGAAGTCTAGGCAGCTATGATGATCAGCCTGGTTTGAGAATAATATTGATAACTAATATTATTATTAAGTCGTTATTCCTGTGTGCCAAGCTGTATTATGTCCACGGGTTACCTCATTTAATCCTGAAGGTACAGAACTAGTCAGGTAGAAGAACCACAATTCAAAGCCAGATAATCTATTTTAAGAATGAGAGTGCTTAACACATGTGCTGTAGGGCTCTGGCCAACCCGCTTATTCCATACTCATTCTTCTCCCTGCTCCCCTCAACCAGGTATGTTCCTCTTAGCTGGTTCTGCAATAGTATCTGTTGCCAAGATTCTAGATTCCTTTAAAATAGCCTATTGAAAAGAATGTCATTTTAAATTATTGATAATCTAAATTTCTACCAGGAGTAAGATACCAGACCAAAAAGAGAACATGAGATGAATATGCTCTGTGCATCCCCAGTCATTCACAAGAAATGTTCTTGAGTAAGGCAGTGAGCAGTTTCCAGCCCGGATTTAAGTTTTGTAGAGAGTAACTATCTGTTATGAAGCCATGTCTGGTGGTCTGTCAAAGTAAACACCTTCCTGACACAATTCTTATGCCCATAGGAATTCCAAAACTATCTCATGCTCTGTTGAATTTTTAAAAAGTAGTGGGACAAGTTGTAAGTTTAAGCTTTCAAGACAATGTACAGTATCAGCATAAAACTGTATTTTAATTTTTTGTTATCTAGTGGGATATCCATTATATCCATTATCCTTAAAAACAAACAAAAACATAGCTTGCCTTATAGCTGTAGTTCTTCTTACCTTGGGCAGATTTATAGTTGGCCATGAGAATATAAATTTGAAAATTATCTGATGCGATCTGAGCTTGACTCTGCCACTAACCAGCTTTGTAACCTTGGGAAGTTTATGAAATGCTCTGAGCCTTGGTTTCCTCATCTATGTAACTAAGACTGTTCATGGCCACCCCGGAGGATTGTGGTAAAGACCACCTCGGGTAACCTGAATGGGTGACAGCAGCACAGCACCCAATTCATGTCATAATTCAGCCCAGCTCATTTCTTATCTACCTCCTGAACTTTAATCACTGAGTACTTACTTTGAGCTTGGTCTGCTCAACAGACTGGAATAACAGACATTAATCTATAGAGGTAGAATGTCCTAAAGGTCTATTTGTGCAAGTTTCTTTATATTCTAAAATAAAAATACTGGGTAAATATTTTGCTATTCACTCTTCACCACCCCCCATTATTAACCTGTGTTAATTTGATTCATTAACTTTTAATTTCCCTTTTTTTTTTTTTTTGCTTTGTAAATACTTTTGCAGATATAGAGGAATTTCAGGTTTCAGCTCTGTCAGGAAGCCAGCCACACCTTTCAGTAGTTCAGGTTACTCATTATTAATGGAGGATATTGACCCTTTTTTTTTGCATTAGTTTTCTCTGATGAGAGCTTTAGAAATATTCAGAATGCCTTTTTCCTTTATTCAAATATAAGAAAAAAATCTTTGCACTTATTTATTTTGAAATAGAGTCATTGGTGTTCTTTAAAAAATGCTGACAGTGGAAAACTCTTTATGATCCCGGCAATTGCAACTTGTAATAACAGCATGGCATGTTGCATTAAGGCAGGTTTTTCCTGTAAATTCATATTATTTGGGGGGGGAAATTTACTGCAAGTTGATAAAATGACTACGTTATAGTATATACTTGTCACAATTTCCAAATAAAAAGTCATATTTAAACAAGAGCGCTTTTAAGAAGTTACTTTGCGGAAATTATCCTTCATAGTGAAGTGTGGGTTGTTAGGTAAGGGCTCTAGAGAATGTAAGCTCATCTCAGTGTCTAGTCTCAAGTTCATTATAGAACTGCAAGGGCAAGTGCCCCAAACCCAAAGGAGCAGCACTTGCAGGATCTGGAAGTGTGTGAAAAGTGGCTCATGTTTTTATGATGTAGTTTAGCTAACTAGACAACTGTCATGGTGAAACTGTGATGAACTCTAAATCCAGTCCACGCAGAGCAAGACACATGAGCTACAATGTGTGAAAAATGACTGCAAGTGATGGGTTTTTACTGAACGAAATTCGCAGTGATACACCTGCTTACCTTTGCACAGTGACACTTATTAGAACTTACGAGAATCATAACAGGCAATCTCTTCCTAAAGGCAAACTCTGTGCCTTGACAAGGCGTGTAGTCTGTCTTGCTTAGTCTGGACACTGCCTTGTTGGCTGTCATAAAACTTATTTAAAATCCTAACCTGTATGTTATGCAGCCTCCACTGCTTTCAATGGTTCAGAAATTTAGAAGTTCGAATATTTAGTGGAGGGATTTAAAATTGATGACGAGACGTATATTTTCATTCCAGTGTTCATTCGAAATGTACAAAATTTTAGCCTCTGTTTCAAATTCCCTATTCAGTATTTTGCATGGTTGAAATATGAGTGTAAAAATAGTAGATTTTTTTAATGCTTTTGTATAGGCTCAGGAGAGTCCTTCCTGCAATACCTAGCTGGAAAGGTAATGAACTGTAAAATATGTTGAGATGATTGGGGATTAAAAATCTCTGGTGTGTAGTGACAGTGCAATTATATCCCACAGTAAAGGTTTCTTGTATTAAGAGTAATAAATAAAACTTATTTTTCCCCACTGTGATTGGTTGTCACCACCATAATGATGGCTTTGACCTTCTTCCTCTTCAAATGTCGTTAGCCTGTGACCAAGTAGTCAGGCTATAGCAACGCTGTGGCAACCTAAATGCAAAGTGAGAATTCTTACCAAACCACAGCATTGAAAGTCAGAGTACAGCCTATGCCTTTCCGAAATTTGCAAATGTGTTGCCTTTTCAGTGTGGCTTCCATGCTCTCTTCCTGTTATTCCCTGACTCCCGTTTCTGGGTTTGGAACTCCCACTTCTAGAATTGGGTTTGCAGCGCTGCCTGTCCTGGAATATACATTGTGGAAGTGAGCCGACCCTACTAGCTGCAGTCGCGAGATGCCAAGCTCAAATTGCTGAGTGACACTTCTCAGGAAACAAGTTAAATAAAGATTTCAATCTTGATGTAGAGATTTAATTTTTTAGAAGATTAAAAATAGCACTCACTTTTTATTTAGTAAGTGGGGCAATTGATTTAAAATTATGGAGGAACTGTTTATTAATGTTGGCTTTTTTTTTTCAAAAGTGAAACCCATTGTCAAGATCGCTTCAAAGAGTCAAACTGAAGAACGTAGCATTCTTTGGGGGGTGCTCATGGCCTTTACTGCATTTTAATTATTAAAAAAAAAAAAACCCACACATTCTCATTGGAAGCATGGATGTCGTGGAATGCCTGTCGTGCAAGACTCCTGAAGAGTGCGGGGCCATATTTATTCATTAGAATTATGTGCCATTTTTGTCTCTTTCCTATTAAGCCCCAGTTGTCTGCCTAGAAGGTCAAAGGAGCAGCTGTCGCTGGGGCTGACCTCTGTGCACCTCTATTGTTTGGCTCCCACTCTGTCCTTCTTCCCGGGAACCTGCAGGATTGTCATCTCAAAGCATTTGACCCTTTTAAGGTCAGGGAGCAAGAAGGACAACTGCTTACACGTTTCTGTAATCCCCGCTGTGGTAAGGTGTGGCTTTGTCATCAGCTGCCATCTGGATGACTTGAAGTTTTTGCTTAATGGCCTCACAGTTTACAAGCGATATCAGCAAAAAAATGGACACACTTGAACTACGGCTTTAAAAATCTTTATGCTTTTTGAGTGGCTACTACTCTGATGACTGCATCAAACTCACTCTCTCCATTGTCATGGTTTTGGAATCCAATCTACCCCTTACGTATGTAGCTTATTGCCCCACCCCCACTTTTCAGAAGAAGGGGAGTTCAGCAGAGCACTTGCTACAAATGAGTGGCCACTTACTCCACATTTCTGTGAACCTAAGATAATCAGGAAGAAATGGCTTTACTTTACTCGAACTTTGCAGTTGCACTGGGGTAGGTAGGTAATGAAAGAGTGAAGCATTGAAATGTGCCTCAATAACATGCTGTTACAAGCCTTATGATAGATTTGTGTTTGACTTAACAGCTTTTGGAACCTAATAAAAAGAACTTAATTGACAATTTCTTGAAATTGCTAAGAAAACCTAGTGATGTTGGTAGGGTATAATAAGGAGTTTCTCATCACTGTCTTCAAGATTGAGCCTATACAAAAAAAAAAAAAGAAAAAGAATTTATCTCTGTGGTAACTCTAAGTAATTGATATACAGACAAGGTTTGGTTCCAATTTGCCAGCAATAAAGTTGTAATAGGGTTTTCTCTGCAATTTTAGCCTTAATGTGCTCATTCCAAAGAGCGGTATTTTTCCAAGCGAACAAATAACATCAGTAAAGCTTACGTTCAGTAATAGCCCCACACTGATGCTCGCATTAAACTTGTTAAATCAATTCACTAGACACTTTCTAAAGTGGACTGTCTGCTTACTTTGACTTGCACCCTATGTGGATGATCCATCAGTTACATTTATTTGAATGATCTTTACATTCAAAATTGGTAATTATTCAGGCTTGATTGTGGTTATGAATGGGCCTCTTTTTTTTTCTCCTGTTTTTTTGAAGCTGCTCATTTTTCAGCCTTTGGTATTTGAAGGATATGGATGCTTAGTGATACCAACTACTTGAGTGGGGATATTTTTGCCTTTCCAAAAATTCCTACGCACACTTGGCTGCGTAGATCCTATATAGATCCTGTGGGTAATATCTTCCACAATCATCTGCCACTATTCAGAAGATCTTATTCTTCTTGAAACAAATGCACATGTATATTTATTAAAATGAGTATAAATTCTAATAGTGTTACCGAAGATAGAGTATAGTCCAGTGGGCACAGAAGGCGTTAGACCGAGAAAAGATAGCTGGTTTTGGAGAAAGCACTTTGGAAGTGTAGGCCGCCGACTGACCCTGCTTCATTTTTCCCTGGAGCAAGCGAAGCCTGCTGCTGCATGCTGCCTTTTGTCAGTAAACACAAAGAGAAATCTGAAGCCATCAATCTTGCTTATCAATACTACTCAGTGTGATTCCTCTCCTAGCCATTTTCCTTTTTCTTTTCCTATACAGAACTTCATTTTTCTCAGAGTGTCCTTTCAGTTTGGCCTGAATGAGTTGCAGGTCAGGTGGTAAAGCAAAATTAATGCCGTATATTTGCAGAATTGTGTACTGCTTAGGTTCTGTGTATGTGCCTCTTTATATAGAAGTCAAATGTGGCAAAAAAGGATATTTTCTGAATAAACTGAGTGGCCCGCCGAGCCGATGTCTGCACTGGGTATGACTGTAGCCACTTGGTTGCATTGTGTGGCAGGAGCCATAGATGCCCCAATGACTCCAAAGGCTTTTACCCTCAAATCCATCCCAACTTTCCATGGGTGGTTTATCTGTGTCCTTAAAGCAAGTGTTTATTTTTCACGTTTATGTATACGTCCTATTTTTATCTACTTGAAGTAAATATAGCATACTCTAAAATCAGGTATGTCATGTAACAAATATTATCTTAGAACAAATGTGAAAGAAACCTTTACTGTAACCTAGTAGTCTTAAAATGTATTAAATCACAAAAACAATATGCCCTGCTCCAACTTAATATTACGTTAATGGTTTCATTGATCACATGGAACAACAGTTCCAGGAAGTAGTCTAGTACCATACAGGGCTTTAGCTTGCATTTTTTCATCAATCCTCACCCAAGGATATTTTTTTCCATTGATTTTTAGAGAGAGAAGAAGGGAGGGGGGAGGGGAGGAGAGAGAGAGAGAAAACATCAATGTGAGAGAGACACATAAATTGGCTGCCTCCTGCATGCACTCTGACCAGGTCCAGGCATCCAACCTGCAACCAGGGTACGCGTCCTTGACCAGAAATCGAACCCATGATCCTTTGCTGTAGGGCCAACTCTCTAACCACTGGGAATAATGGCCAGGGCTCAGCTTGCATTTTAAAATTAAATTTTATGTCCTGGCTGGTGTGACGCAGTTGGATAGGCATCATCCCCTGCACCAAAAGATTGTTGGTTCGATTCCCAGTCAGGGCACATTCCTGGGTTGCAGGCTGGAACCCCAGTAGTGGGCATGCAGGAGGCTGAATGATGTATCGCTCTCACATTGATGTTTTTCTCTCTCTCCCTCTTCTTCTCCCTCTAAAAATCATAAAAAATATATTTAAAAATTAAATTTTACAACTTTCTCCCTTATTTTAGGGGTGTGGGAAGGGTCCTGACCCAATTTCATTTAGTCCTAGGGCTTGACATACATTATAATTTATTTGACTGCTTTTGGCTAGTTCTATGTCTCAGATTCATAATTAAGGAGAAAAGTTCATTGCTTAATGGGTATTTGCACTCTTGTTTTTTGTGGGCTTTTTTTTTTGGTAATAAACTCATTAGGTTAATATCTACTGTGTTTAAGCTTATGACTAGCTAGTAGGACTTATCTATTGTCCACAAGCAAATCACTCATCCCTGTGAGGTGTACGAAGACTTCCAAGGAATCAGGATAAAACCCCTAGGACTATATTTCTAAAAGAGCTAATTTTATTTCCTATGAATCTTCAAGTTATTATTTAGATGTGGCTTTGCCTCATTATGGGAAGATATTCAAATTAGGTAGATGAATGAAGACTCAAGTGGAAGTCTTCTCTAGGTTCGACAGATATGTAAGTATATGTGCATACTCGTGTATGTGTCTAAAAATGTACCTAACAATTGACTGACTATTCTGTGTGAGACAGTGCACTAGGTATTTTTATATACAATACCTCAATTTAATATGCAAAGTAAGCCCGTTGTACAGTTATTCTTATTCCTCTTTAGAGACAAGAAAACTGAGGCACAAAGAGATCAAACCACTTCTCTACTTAAAATATAATTAGTAACTGGAGGAACAGAATTCAAACCCAGATCTGGCTGATTCCCAAGCCTGTGATTTTCATGCAGTATTCCTCTAGGACAAGTCAGTTTTTAGGGAGCAGATTGCCTTCTCATTAGGAGAAGAAAACCACCACACTGGTTTCTAAACAACCATCAGGCTTCCTGGATTCCATTGCCAATAACACCTTCTCCCCTAATTTTTGTTGTCTGCTCTTCCCCTTTTTACTGTTTTCACTTCCTTCTTGGGACTCATTTCCCTTGGCCTCAAATCATCAATTTGTCCTAGTTTACACCTCCATGATGAGTCATTTATTATGCTCCTTTCCTTATGTGCCCTTTTATGTCAACACTAGAGGCTTGGTGCACGAAAATTTGTTGTGCACTCTGGAGGGGGGGCAGGATCCCTCAGCCTGCCTGCACCCTCTCACAGTCTGGGAGCCCTGAGGGGATGTCTGACTGACTAAGCTGCAATCTGGCTTCCCTCTGAAGGAGGGGATCGGGCACCCCTCTGCCGCTGCTAGTTGCCACTACCCCCCCCCATCAACTCCCCCCCCCCCCCGCCCGCTGGCATGTGCCATGGCTGGCCTGGTGCCACCTGCTCACTGTCCCCGCCCCCCTCCAACCGGTCCTTCTGCCCTTTGGTCGATTTGCATATTACGCTTTTATTATATAGGACTTTCCAGTTTTCTATTACTCTTGCACACTTAGAGTGGGTGGTCTCATTCTCTTCTGACCCACCACACAACTGCTCATGACAATTCTGTACCTCTACTGTAGATTTCTTTCTGGAGATCTAAGGCCATATGTTCAGATCTCTACTGTGCATTGTGCCTTGTTTTACCATAGGCTTCTCAAATTCATAACACCCAGTGCTAAACTCAGTAAAACATACCTCTCCTCTCATGTTTGCTATCTCAGTGAAAGGAATTGCTGTCCACAAAGACAGCCAGGCAGAAACTGGAAAGTAAACCTCAAATTCTAGCTCCCCTTCAAGTTGTTTGGGTCTGCCTCTCCAGGCCCATCTCCTCTACATTATTTGAATCTACCATTATCTTCTCAGCTGGATGGTTCTAACGCCTAACTGGGGTCCTTGACTGCAGCCTCTCCTTTCTCTATCCTCACTTCCATTCCAATTTTCCATATAGTGGCATCCGTAGTTCTATTTTTATAAAGAAAACTTAGGTTACCTTCTTATATAAAAGTATTTAATGATTTTTTAAGTTTTACTTTTAAAATACACAAAGAATACCTGGCCCTTCATAACCTAGGATTTGTCGACTTTTCTTTTTAAAATAAATAAATAATTGATTGATTAATGTAAAATCTTTATTGTTGAAAGTATTACATATGTCCCCTTTTTTTCTCCCATTGACTCCTTATAGCCCACTCCCACTCCCTGCTCCAGGCCTTCACCACCCTATTGTCTGTGTCCATGGGTTATGAATATATGCATACAAGTTCCTTTGGTTAACCTCTTCCGGCCTACCCACCAAACCCTGACTTCCCTCTCAGATTTGACACTCTGTTCCATGCTTCTATGTCTCTGGATCTATTTTGTTCAACAATTTGTTTTATTTATAAGATTCCACATATGAGTGAGATCATTTGATACTTCTCTTTCTCTGACTGGCTTATTTTACTCAGCATAATAATCTCCACATCCCTCCATGTTGTCTCAAAGGGTAAGAGATCCTTCTTTTTTATTGCTGTATAGTATTCCATAGTGTAAATGTACCATCATGGAATTTGTCTACTTTTCCACTGCCATATCTTTCCACTTCTGTCCTTAGCACATGCCTGACCTCCAGCCTTATCAAACTTCTTCAAGGTTAATGAGGGTGCCACTGTCTCTCCTATCTCTTTCTCACTCTGTTGACCAGAAGGACTCATCCTTTCAGTGTCCAATCAGATACCCAAGTGAAATCTCTGACATTCTCCATTTTCACTCCCAACTGACAGTCCCCTATCAGCCTGATATATTTTTATGATGTATATTCATCACTTTCCTCAAGACTTTTAGCTCTGTATCTTTAAGGCCTAGTGTAGCATGGGCATACAGTAGATATTCATTCAGTGAATTATGTATTGTGTAATGGATAAATGTTTTAGAGAATTGATCTTTGAGGCAACCAGTTTTAAAAGCCATTTATAAAGTTATATAATACAATAACTTTGAAAAATACAAGTGGCAGCTAAGCAAACATTGGAAGATCAAAGAATGATCAGGCTACATAATAAGTGACATTTTTCATTGTTCAAAGATTTGGAGGAATTACTAAATATGAAATAACTCAGAACTTGGTTATAGTTCCTAAATGTCAAAGGTTTGAGATAAAGTCTTAATTTTGGATATAAGTCAATGTGAAAACCTATGGGAATGCGTATTTATGGATTATTTCAGGAGATGCTGTAATCTTTCTGGGAACATTGGAGGAATTTCTTCAGGAGAGACTGGCCCGGTCTCTCCCCCATTTCTGGAAAAATATTAAGGATATGTTAGCCAGGAACATGTGGAATGGGGAACAGGCCAAAAGCTTGTGTAAGTAGGAAGTATGCCTTTGAGCATGTCCTTTTTCAATCAAAGATGTGTTCCTTTCCAACCCTATAATGTTACAGGTAACATGGGTAGTAACTTTGAAAATAACTTTGTTTTGAAATTGCTTAATGCCTTTTTTCACTTTGAGTGTAATTCAGGAAGTATGTGAGCAGAATATCTACTAAAATTGGTTACCATAAGATATTTTTGTTAGTGATGTTCATAGTGAAAATTTGGAAACCTGCCAGCATTTGTAAAATATTCATCCTTGTTTAATTTATAATCCTTGTAAAATAACAGAGAGAAATGAATTCTTAGTACTATCACAATAATCAGGATAGGAACCAGATCAACCTGACTAGAATGTTTTTACATCGTGGACGATTTGAACTGGAGGGATGCTATAAAATCATTTAAATTTTTTTTTTCTAGGCTTAATTGCTAAGTGGGCCATTAGTTTTCTTCTCTTCAATGATTTTTGTTTCTGTCCTTGACTTTGAGCTCTCTCTCTCATTCCATGTGGGATGGGGTAACTCCGTCTCATCTCACTCTACTACAGATTAACTCCTTCAAATGTGGATTTCTGAAGGTGGACTAGCCGGGGTCTTCAAAGACAATGTAAGGTCTTTGTCTCATCTTTCCCCTGAGCCCTCTGTGATGTTTCTCACTAGGTGCCAGCAACTAGATGGAATTCCCTGAGGATCTATGGTTGACTGATTATCACATCAGGAGAGGGTTTCATATGGTTTATTGAGTTTCAGTCCGGTAAAGGGAGCTATTGTTGTAAAGAAAATATGATGCCCTTTTGAGGAGAGCTGCTCTTCGGGCTAAAAGGATAACTATAAATCATTTGTTGAGGTGAATCTGTCTTATAGAGATGAATCGTTCTCTAAATTTAAAATTACTCAAAAAGAGTAGATTTATTTTTTTAAATTATCTTTGTTGTTGAAAGTATTACAGATGTTCCCCTTTTTCCCATTGACCCCTTGGAGCCCCCATCCAAGGCCTTCACCACACTATTGTCTGTGTCCATGGGTTATACATATGTGCATATAAGTTCTTTGGTTAAGCTCTTCTTACCCTCCCATCTACCCTCAACTTCCCTCTGAGATTGCTTCTATGTATCTGGACCTATTTTGTTCATCAATTTATTTTGTTCATTAGATTCCACATCTGAGTGAGATCATGTGATACTTGTCTTTCTCTGGCTGGCTTATTTTCCTTAGCATAATACTCTCCAGGTCACTCCATGCTGTCTCAAAGGGTAAGATATCCTTCGTTTGTACTGCTGCAGAGTATTCCATGGTGTAGATGTACCACAGCTTTTTTTATCCACTCATCTACTGATGAACACGGGCTGTTTCCAGATCTTAGCTATTGTAAATTGTGCTGCTGTGAACATAGGGGTGAATCTGTTCTTTCTGATTGGTGTTTCGGTTTCTTAGGACAGATTCCTAGAAATGGGATCACTGGGTCAACAATATAAATATTCTAACTCAGGAAACTAATCTTCCCGTATGGCTTCAGATAGCATTTACTCTACAAATGCACTGCCACACTCAGGGTGGACAGGATCCCAAGCCTTTTCCATCCCTCAAAATCACCGGTGGCTGAGCAGCGCTAAGGAAGATGAAAAGAATGCCACAACTGTGAGAATTCAACTGGCAGTCTCTGACCTCAAATAGGTTAGTTGAGACATAAGACATGTGCATGCCTGAAGAACAATGACAAAGCAATATAGATTCTGTTTGGTCAGGATTGAGAATTTCAACCCTGTAATCTCAATTTCCATAACATTCTCAGGCACATAGAAGGTACTCAATAATCCAGTAATTGCTAAATGAATACATAAATGAATGAATTACACATTACTGAGTCCTGACAAATAAAAATTAAAATGCTAAAAAAGAGTAGATTTCCTATTTCTTTTAAACAATAAGCAAAACTAGAGGATTTGCTTGTAGATTTATATTTAACTATTTAAATTAGTCTAAATAGTCACAACTTAGGTAAATCTCAATGAATTTAAATCCCTTTACAAAAACAGTAACAAAACCTTATCCATTATGATAATAAAATTGGTTTAATAAGCAATGCTTTTAATAGAAAAAGTTTCTCTCACTTCTTGAGGGATAGTATAAATAAATAATTCCACTCATTTGGAAAGGATTGTAATTATTTTGATTGATTTTGTTTTCATAAATTATGAATAGTAACAGAACTCAATTTAGATCTAGGAAATGGTGAATTGCTAGTAATTCCACTAATTAGATTTTAAGATCTAGCCCAGGTATTATCAGTTTCAGTTTGCTCTTATTTTTGTGATAAAATTAGGATGTAATCTAGGGAGACCCTTTCAAAATAGATTCATTTTGTTGGCTTTATACTGGCCACTATAAGTTTGTTTGTTTGTTTTAAAAAACCGCACAAACCTGGAGCTAAATATGCTCCAGCTTTCTACTTCTCATCTGAATATGTATCTTAACTTTATTTCCTTCAGAATTAAATTCAACTTAATTTGAACTTGAATATTAGTTCATTACACAGTAATCTTGGCTTTATTTTTTCTGGCATAATTTTAATGTCAGTACTGTTTTTAACTCAGGTACTCTCTAGATTGTATTTTGAAAGAATGAGTGAAACGGGACGAGGTGAAATGATGGAGAGCTTGAAGTCTCTAGGGCGTGTGGTCACTGTCCTCACTTTACAGGCAGGAAAGCAGTTCCCTGGGAGGTAAGGTGCCACAGGATTGAAGGCTGATGTAAGTTGCTAGATGGATTTCTCCTCAAATGCAGTTTCAAACATTTGTGTGTATCTCAGGGCTAGCGCCCCTTTCATATGTTCCTAGCCAGCTTTCTCCCTTGTGCTGGGCATTGCCCCCAAATATGACCTCTTTCCTCATGCCCCTCATCCTATTGGCCTCCCCTCCTCTTCTCCCCTGAAGGATGATCTTCCCCCTTCCACCCCTTCCGAGAGACCGAGGTGCCAGGCATGAACTTCCCCAGCTTCCTGCATCCACACCTGTGAGTGTATCAGACTTGGGGGAAGAGGTACCCCTACTCCTATTTTACCACATTGACTCCTGTGTTCCCTAGGCCTTGGCCCTTGCTCCCTCAATTAGTATCCCTCCTTTGTAATTTCTGCTTTCTCTTCCTCGGGCCTTACTCTACCACAGCACTGAACTAACTCTCTGGGCTTTAAGACAGACCTAAAATACGGCACTGCTGGTAAAACATGTGTATCCATTAAGTCTAAGGGCTTAACTTTATTCCTTATTTGGCTAATGCTGTGTCTGCCTGAAAGTGTGCTGGTGGGATTGCATTTTGTTCCAATGAAGGGTAACGTATGCCATGGGAGCAGATTCATTTTGAAAATATCAAGTGGAGGTGAGGAACGTCTAAGGTCTCAAGACATCCTCTGTTCATTACTGCCACGTGGGCTCTTTCCTGCAGTCTCCCGTCTCCCGGTCGCTCCAGGGAAACATGGCTTATCACAATTGAAGAAGCCTCTCATTGGCATGCTCCCCAAAATAAAAGTGCCATAACCTTTTTTATTTTTTTCTGTTAGATTACAAAGGAGAAATACCATGTTTTCAAGGATATATTACATGCCAGTGATCATGAAAAAGTTACTTTGGATTGCGTTTTGCTTGATTTCATTTTGGCGGGTTTGTTAGGGAGATTATACCCTGGGAAATGTAGCCACATCGTTAGGACGCCCTAATTTCAGCAGAAATCTGGATCATGTTTTGATTGGCACTTCTTGGGAGCGGCAAAGCAAATTTAGATCAACTCAGTATTTTATTTTTGCTGTTGTTAAGGTACTTAGGAAATTAAGAAAGTTAAGCTGTATGTATGTTCCTATGAAGTGTTACAAATTAAAGTAGACGTAGTTTTACGTTTTAAGACTCACTTTTATATCTGGCTCTTTGTCCTTTCCATACGGGTAACGCTAATGGAGGTGGAAATATGAGAAACTGAAAAATGTCCCTAATGGTCGATTAGAACTGCACTCTGCATTGATGTGAAATGTATACAGGTAATTGCTTCGATGTTGTGAGTATTCAGAGGACCTACCCTGATCAAAAAAGGGTGTTTTGACCTCTTCTCATCTCATATCCAATGCCTTCATGGGTCATCCTTACATTTCCTCTCTATCCACTTACAAATCTTTCAATTAAGTCTTGTTTAAATGAATGAAAATACCCACCCTTCTTTCTCTTAAATATCTGTTATAGTCACGAAAATATTGCCTGCAGCATGAGACCTGGTATTCCTACCTGTTAGTGGTGAATGCTGTCTTTCAACCTCCCAACTCAGAGTTTGAGCCTGAAGATTTCTAGTTCAATCTCTTCTGGATACCAGTACTGACTTTATCTCCTTTCTTCACATTTAATTTTTTACTTTTTACTTTGTAGAAGAGAGTACAATATAAATCAGCAATGACCACTCATTCCTAATATTCTAATTCATAAAATGGTTCTCAAATTAAACTACCCACCAGATCCTTGGCTCACCCATGATAGAGAAATATGATCCTTACCAGAGTTTACTTTAAAAAATATCCATAAGTGCTTCTTTTTATTCCTGCTAGCTATTTCCTAAACAGATGAAATAGGCAATGCATAAGTATGAATTATATTCGTACTTAATATTCACAGTCACCCTGATAATTCATTTTAAGGAACACAGGTGATAGAGAACACTCATGAAATATTTTGGGGGGAAATGTGGTAAATATAAATAATATAAAAACAATATTTTATTTTTATTTATTTTATCTTTAAAGGGAAGAATCAGACTGTGAATCACAGTCATCCTGATAATTCATGTTAAGGAACACAGATGATAGGCAACACTCATGAAATATTTTGGGGGGAAATGTGGTAAATATAAATAATATAAAAAACAATATTTTATCTTTAAAGGGAAGAATCAAACTGTGAAGTGGGAAGGAAGACATCAGTCAGGTCATGGAACCTTGTCTATGGACCTGACAGATTCATGGTGCTTGTGCCAAATGTTAACAATATTCAGATAAAACCAAGTTTAACCACAACTGTGTATTGATTTTAAAATGCAACGATTTAGAATAAGAAGCTCCTCTTAATTATAAATAAAACATTAAAAAAATAAGAAGCAGCTGCAACCTAATTAACCACAAAAACCAAGTGAATCTATGTGACTCAGTGAGATATGGGAGCAAAAGGGGAGAAAGCACAGAATAGTAAGGGGACATTTCAGACTTTTGCATCGCTTTATCCCAAACACTGCTTTTCTAAAAGGAATAATCTTGTTTTTTTATGTGATGGGATCCTTAGGTCCTGTGTTTCTACCTTGACAGATTGAACTTAGATTTTTGTATAGATTTTTATATATCTAGTTATAATTTGTTGGCATATACTTAAATTAACTTAAAAAAAAAAGACTAAAAAAACTAAAACAAAAAACAAACAAACAAACAAAAAACAGTAACCTGGACTGAGCTGTTATTATTTGTTAGAGTAGCAAGAAGTATATAGCTGGTTCCGTGTGTTCCAAGCTCAATATTACAACTTTTTTTTTGAGCCACAAATATCAGAATGAATCCTCTTCCCTCCCCTTCCCCCTGGCTAGAGAGTGGGATTGAGCTTCATGTTTACAAGTCTCTGAATTTGTGATTTGAAATGACTCAAAGTTAAAAACAGGATTTCTCCAATTTGGAGAAGAAGAAAAAAAAAGAAGAAACATCTTCTACTATATCAAGTTTTATTTTCTCAAGAGCCAAAATTCAAGTTGCCCCTGTTATTCTATATCAGTCTCCATCCAGCCCTGACGTTATGATAAATCTAACCCACACTTGTATATTGAGCAGCAGGACTCAAATTCAATTCATCTTTTCTCCTAAGTTAAATTGTTTCTTCAGTGTTTTGCCACTATTTAAATCACATAGACTTGAAATTTGAGATTCATCATTAACAGATCATTCTCTGTGTCATCTAAACTTTCAGTTGATATTTTTTACATCACATTTCAGTTTTATTGTTCTGTGTTTTCCATCAATAACAGTTAGTTTTGGCCCTCCTCCTTTCTGTCTATACATACCAAATGTTCATCTAATCTCTCTAACCTCTCCCTCTTTTGATTATAATCCTAACCAATTTCCTTGTTTCTTCGGGTGGAGGTAATTTTTTTTTTCTTTTCAAAATCCTACAACAGCTATACTTGCCTGTGTAGTGAGGTCAGTTCGTGTTTACTTACTATGATATATGTTCATATAAGAGTTTTAAGTGTTTTGACACCCTTTAAGAGTTTTAAGTGTTTTGACACCCATCGCTCCATTTCATCTTCAGAGGGTGGATAGTCTTGAGTCCTTTTATAAGAAAAGAAAAAAAATAGTACAAATGAATCTGTCATCAGGCTCCTCCTCCGTACCTTTCTTCATATTTCTCATCCCACTTGGAACACCATCCTGCCTTCTTCCGTTTGCCCTGGTGCTAGCAATTCTTCACGGAGCCCCATCAATGGTGCTCGCCCAGTGCAGGTTTCCTAGTTATGCTCTGCCGGCTGCATTCTTCAGCCCTCTGCCTGAATGGATCATACTTGCTCTGTAAAGTATTGTGTTAATTGAATTTAATCAAATGGAATATTCATTTGAAGAAAACCCAGCTCTGTAAACTTTTATTTTAAAATTTCCTTGCTCCTTGCTTGATGGGGTTTTGGGGACACTTCCTCTAAACTATTCTGATCGGTGTTAGGAATTGGAGACAAACATTATATCAGGCTCTCTTAGACACTTAGACTAACGCTCAGCGTCCAGTGTCTAGATTCATTGTAATATGTGTTTAAGACCGTAACTCTTCAAAAAAGCAATAACACCAGTAAAAGATATGTTTATTTTTATATGCACAGTATTTACAGTTTTTAAGTTGCATTTAAACATTTTCTGCAGTATAATATTAACACAAAAGGTGGGATTTTGACACTTTTTAGGTATTCAGTATCTATATCTAGTAAGGAAGTGGCAGGTTACTATTTCAGATCATCATCATACTAAGTTTGACATAACTTTTATGTGTCAAAGTAATTTTCCTCCAATATATTTTTTCCATGTAAGAAGTTAGGTAGTTTTATTTCTATTCTAAAGTAATGGAGTTTGAAATTCAGGCATCATTTTATCCTAAATCAATGCTGGGAAATAGTGGTGGCATCTATCATATTATAGGAATTCTTGGCTCTTGGGCTTCACAACAATCACGAAGACTCCTTGCTTGCCTTAAGAGAAGGGGAGAAGGTTTAGAAGTGTGCAGCATTTGGCAAAAGGCAGTGAAGCAGAAGGTTGAGATCATCTGGAGTTTAAAATAAACTACCTGCTAGTAGTCTGACATAAAAAGAAAGGATTGGCTTTAAAAATTACTCTCTCCACGGCTCTGTTCTAAGCCAGATGTATTCCAGAGATGTGAGTAAAGAGAACAGTTTTTAACAAGCTGAAGAAAGGCAGCTTTCCTTTTAGAAAGCAGCATGTGTGAAGACCTTCACGGTTCTGGTATTTCTGCCTCTGCTGTTATCATCCTAAATACTGTAATTAGAAATTAATCCTAGGAGAAACATTTTGCCTAAATGTGTGTGATTGTCTCATAGTTAAATTGTGAAGACACGCAGTGCTTCGTAAACCAAGGAATACAACTGTAGCAAGTATAATCCTACTTTTTACACTATTTAGATTTCCTTCAAGTTCAGTATACAACCAGATGGATTACATGCAGAGCATGATAAAGTTGATTGATTGAGTAGCATGCCAGGACCTAAAAGGTCATATTTTCACCTTGATTCATTGAAATTAGGTAGGCACACAATTTAAGTGATTTCAACCAAATCACGATGGAATGTTTAAATTGTTACCTTGGACATATTTAATAACAGTAGAACATTGCCCATTCTCACTTTCCACAGTCGTTCAGGGCATTTTGTTACAGATTTTTTAAAAACTTTACAGATTATGAACTCAGTAAAAAGGTTCTTTTAATTTATAAAGGAAATATATCAAGAAAACTATAGTGAAGATTTTAGATAGTAGTAAAAAGATTTAATGAAACTAATGGAGTGGCTTATTAAAAACTGATATGAAAATATAACTGATCTAAAAATGAAGATGAGAGAGCTGTTTTTAAAGAAAATAAACCACTTCCATTTAATGTTATATACTATGATGCTATTTGAATTACTAATGGCCTACACACACACACACACACACACACAAACACACACACACACAGATATATGATTTAACTAGAAGAAAGAGATTTAATTAGAAGAGTTAGTGTTTGGAAGGATAATGGGGATATTTGTGAAATAGATACAATTTGTGTAATTTGTGTCTTTACTGAGCTGGATTCTTTGACTCCTTTCTTTTAGCAAAATCCTTCCACACAGGAAGGATGATTGATAGAAGGTGCTCCACAAACATTCATTTCCTCCTCCATTTACCAGCGTTCCGCCCCAACACTGGCCTGCCCTGTGCTTCTACTTCATCAGGGCTTTCTGTCTCTTTTTGTAGGAGTCCCTCAGAGGCCCAGATTCTAGTAAGAAGTTAGGTAGTTTCAAATATGGTATATAGACTTGTCCTAACTTCTATAATTCCTCCCTTATTCCGAGGGTTTTCCCCACAAGTGTCTCTCCATGACTGGTCATATTTTTAGAGTTACTGTGGCAGAGTTTAGTAAAATGGCAGGTATGGAGTAAGGGCTATTCCAGCTACCGTCATCATTACTACCACCACTGTCACTGCCACCATCACCACCTACATAATTACTGTCACCGTCACCATCATCTTCATCATCACCACCACAACTATCACCATCACCACCCCCTTCACTAATGAGGAGCCCTCTCTCAGTCTCTGGTGGCTGTCTAGATATCAGAATCCTTCTCTACTGCCTACTTCAAAGGAACCTCTCTGATGGGGAGAGATGTACCCAAGTCTACCCCCTTGGCAGCATCTGTGAGGGGAAGGAAGCAGCAAGGGCCATCTCTAGATGGATGCCAGGGTTATGCTAAGAGTTCTGATTTCTGGCTTCTGAACTGTAACCCTAAACTTCTGTCACTAAACTCTAGCCTGGCCTTACTTAAAGCACTGTAAAGTAGATTTAATAAGTATGGGAGTTGACATTACTTATTTTCTAGTGTATTAGTAACATTGACTACTCTGTAGTGTTTTCTATGGAGTCATATTTTCCTCATCTTTTATAATATACTTTCTACCCATAGATGTCACAGTCTTTAAGCTTTTATCTGATATTTGCTAAGAGCAAGACATTAAAATAATTTTTTCAGGTTATAATACAAAGTAAAAGCTAACATTTACCAAGCCCACTTTGTTTTAGATGCATAACATGTGTTCACTCAATTCTCACAACAGTTCTAGTACGGAAGTACTGTTTTTCTACTCTTGAGAAACTGAGATTAATAACTCACCAAACATAAATTGTGGAACCAGGGTATAAAGCAGTGTGGCTTTAGAGCCCAAGTTTGTAACCACTATATTCTGCAGCTCCCTTCATTAATATTTTTCTACTTGAAATAATTAATTAGTATTTTAAAAGTAGAACTAGAGTCCCAGTGCATGATTTAATCATGCACCTGGTGCACCAGCTGGCTGGCTGTCCGGTGGTGCCCCAGGCCTTTAGAAAGCCTCCATGTGCAGCCATGGCGCAGACGCTCAGCGTCCTGCTGGCCCAATCAGCTACCCTGGCCACCCTGAGTCCTGCCCCCTGTGCCTCCCGCTGGCCCAATCGTGGGCGTAGCGGAGTGATGATTTCCTGTCATTAGATTATGTTGTTTGACATTCTCAGCTATTTTCTTACTAGTGACCCAGCATGCGAAATCGCACGGCCCCGCCCACCACCCCGCCTTGACACCCTAACCTCTCCACCCAGAGCTGGAGTGCACCTGGCCCTGCCCCTGACCCCTCCAGCCTTCTCTGGCTGCTTCAAGCCCCGCCCTCGGTCCCATGAGTTGCTTTGGGCTGGTCCTGCCTCCTCTGGGCACCCTCCCCCTTCCTCCCGTCTCCCTGGAGCAATGCGGTGGCTCTGCCTCTTCCTGGCACCGGAGGAGAGTGTGGAAGCCTCCCGCCTGTCGCAGAGTTTCCAGCACCGCTTCCTGGCTGTGTGCGGGCTGCTCCTTCCCCTGGCAGGTGGGGGGCAGGCATGCTAAGTATGAGCAGTGGGTGGCAAAGGACTGGTGAGGGGGTCACTACAGGGTCTCACCCCCACCCTCTCTGCCACAGGATGGTCCCACCTCCTCCGGGAGCCTCCCTGCTTCCGCCCCGTCTCCAGAGCAATGCAGCGGCTCCACCCCACTGCGCATGCAGCTCCTGCTGGTCGGTTGTTATGGCGTGATGGTGTCACGACCATTAGCATATTAGCTCTTTATTATATAGGATAACTGGCATTTAAAAAGTATTATATTTTGGAGACATGCATACACACATATACACACATATATTTACTTAGCCTATCCCTTAAAGTAAATTATGTGATCAGAGGCTAACATTGGAAGTTGTTTTAAAAATGTGAAGCCTTTTTTGAGAAGCCAATATATTCCCCATTCTTGAAGCTTGTTTTTTACTCTGAAATTACAAAGGCCTACCTGTCTAAAACTATGGGAATAAAGGATGAGTTACCAGTAAATGCACTGTTTCCTTTATAAAAAAAAAAAAATCTGATAGACACCAGTGTCAGGATATGTATTAATCTGTGGATGTCAGGACCATTTCAATAACTTTGTATACCTGAAAACATGAATTGCTAGGTCAAAACTGCCCTTACTTTGTAGGTGAATGAAATGGATAATTCAGACTGAGAGGATAATTGGTCCAGGCACTAAGTTCTATACCAAAACCTACTCATAAGAGTCCTCAACACTAAGACAAAAGTGATTTCCATCTCAGATATAATTGCTATTTTATTGCTTCAGAAAAATTTAGAGATGAACCAAAAACAGCAATTAAAAAAAGCAACTACAATTTAATGAATGTTTTCCATATATCTGATATGTTATAATGTGTCTAATATGCATCTGGCCCAGTCACCTCATTTTACAGATGGTATGAGGAAACTGAGTGATTGATCATGGAGACGAAGTGATATGATCAAGGTCATTTGGCCAATGCCTAAAAATGGTATATCTACACAAGGGTGGGGAACATCCAGCCCACCAGTCATATAAGCTGTAGAAATCATTTGATCTGGCCCTGCCAAGGCATTAGGGGTGCGTTAATTAAATGTTTGACCAAATACAGCAGGCTTATTGTTAAGTTGATAATTTTTTATGGCTCACGAATGATGTTATAAGTATTCAAATGGCCCTTGGCAGAAAAAGGTTCCCCACCCCTGGTAGACCTTTTATTTCCCTATGTAATGTGCTTTTGAAGGATGCCCAGAGCAAATTTCAAATATTTCTGCAAGTCACTCTTAATGCACTCTTGTGTGTTACAGACCCTTGGTACTTTAGCCCCTGTAGATATTTGCATTCATACTCTGGGTATTGTTAACATGTCTTATTGACCATCTATAGAGATAAATATCAGAGGGCCATTAGGAGAGTTGAAAGGTTTAAAAACTCTCTCTCTCTCTCTCTCTCTCTCTCCCTCTCTCTCTCTCTCTCTCTCTCCCTCCCTCCCTCCCTCCCTCTCCCTCCCTCTCTCTCCCTCCCTCCCTCCCTCCCTCTCCCACCCCATCCCCCCGTTCCCCCCCCCCTCTCTCTCCAAAAGAGACACATTTATAATATCTGACTTGGGAAGACAAAGAATTGTTTGGGATGGGTAATTGCCAGCTTGACATTTGTTATTATGACTTTGTCATTTTTACCCTGTAGTTTATGAAATCTGCTATTGTATATTGCCCAAAGGCTTTAAAAAAATCAATGGTTGCATTTTAAAGCATATGGAATAAAATAAATGCCACAATTCACATTGTATTATTTTAAGACTTTGGGGAATCTGAGCATACCAAGGTCAGGCTATTCTAGGGGTATTAAGAATACTAGAAGATATTGCTCCCAGCCCATTGTACTTTCTATATATTTTATGGTGCGAATTTTACTACATAAATGTACAAATGAGAATATAAGCGAATATATAGAGATAGAATAGTTTTGAACTTTAATGAGCTACAGTGTCACCAGCACTTAAGGGTCTTGACTTATGAGAGGTCTGTAGACAACTGCTGTCCTTTCTTTCATCAAAATGTAGAAAAGAGTATTAAGAACAGGGAAGGAGCTGAGTTTGTATGAGTTGAAGGATTTTGTAGATGCTCCAAATACTTATGAAATCTCAACCATGAAATTAAGCTTTTTTTATATGCCTTTATAAGCTAACATTCTTCTTCAGGAAGGTAAAATAGAATTTATTGACATATTCTTCTGGAGTTTGTATCACTAAATAAAAATTATCAAAGTAATTTAAGGTGGAAAATTGTTAATTCAATTTTTATATTTAAATAATTATCTCCTACTGGCTAAATTATAATCACCTCAGATAGGATTGCAAGTTTCCTGAGGCCAGAATCTGCATGTATAATTCATTTTAATTCCACAAAAAACAGAGACCAGTGTTGGGCACATTGCGATGAAGGGAGCAAACTTGTATTTTATGATTCTTGGTCACTCTTTATGCTTCTATACTCTAGTCAGTCAGTCTTAATCCACTTTTTTTCATAGCTGTAAAGAATTTGGTGTTTACTTGTTCACTCAAGTTACATATTACCTCCTACTGTGTGCCTGTATCACATTTTCTTTATTCTTTCATTCATTGATGGATACTTAGGTTGTTTCCATACACTGGCTGCTATGATTATAATGAACATGATAGTTCAGATATATCTTTGAGATAATGGTTTCATTTCCTTTGTATGTACTAGTATACCAAGAAATGGGATTGCCAAATACTATGTTAGTTCTATTTTTAACTTCTCAAGGAACCTCCATACTGTTTGACATTTGACAGTTTACCTTCTCACCAACAGAATACAAGAGTTCTCTTTTTTCCATTTCCTCATCAGCATTTGTTATCTTTTATCTTTTTAAAAAATATGATTTCATTTATTTTAGAGAGAGAGGAAGGGAGAGGAGTGGGATATAGAAACTCAGATGAGAGAGAAATATCAGTAGGCTTCCTCCTGCATGCCTCCTACTGGGGATTGAGCCTGCAACCTGGGCATGTGCCCTGACCAGGAACGGAACCAGTTACTTCTTGGTGCATGGGATGACACTCATCCAACTGAGCCATACAGGCCAGGCTCTCTTAGCTTTTTGGTAATAGATATCCTAACAGGTGTGAGGTGATATCTCATTTCTGTTTGGATTTGCATTCCTCTGCTGATTGCTGATGTTGAGCACCTTTTCATTTACCTGTAGGCCATTTGTTTATTTTCTCGGCAAAAATGTCTATTTAGGTCCTTTGCATATTTTACAATTGGGTGGTTTTTTGGCTATTGAGTTACATGAGTTCCTTGTATATTTTGTGATATGTGATTTGCAAATATCTTCTCCCAAGCTATAGGTTGACTTTTCCTTTTATTAATATGAATCATTGTTCTGAAGAACCTTTTTAGTTTGATGAGTCTCACTTGTTTATTTGGCTTTTGGCATCAAATTTAAAAACACACACACATCACCATTGACCAATTTCAAGGAGCTTACCCATTATATTTTCTTCTAGGAGTTTCATGTTTTCAAGATTCAATGTTCACGTTGTTAATCCATTTTGAGTTTATTTTTTGAGGTGTTTTTTTGTTGGTGTTGTTTTGTTTTTGTTTTTACTTTTTGAATGTGGCTGTCCAATTTTCTCATTATATAATCTTGGGAACTTTGTTACATATAATTGACCATATATGTATGGATTTATTTCTGGGCTCTAGATTCTAGTCCATCGATTTATGTTTCTCTTTCTATGCCAGTATCATATTGTTTTTATTACTATAGCTGTGTAATAAAGTTTGAGAAGTATGATGCCTCCAGCTTTGTCCTTCTTTCTATCATTGCTTTGGCTATTTGTGCTCCTTCGAGGGTCCATAGAATTTAAGGATTATTTGTCCTATTTCTGTGAAAAATCCATTGGAATTTTGATAGTGATTACATTGAATCTGTAGACTTCTTTGCATAAGTGTAGGCATTTTTTAACAATATTAATTATTCCTATCCATGAGCATGGACTATTTTTCTATTTATTTGTATTTTCTTCAAATCCTTTCGTCATTGTTTTACAGTTTTTAATGTATAGATCTTTAACCTCCTTGGTTAAATTTATTTCTAAGTATTTTATTATTTTTGATATTATTGTAATTGAGATCATTACCTTCTATTTCTGATGTTTATTGTTAGTGTAAGAAACACTACTAATTTTTTAAATATTGATTTAGTATCCTTAAAATTTACTGAATTTGTATAGTTCTTATAGTTTCTAGGTGGAGTCTTGAGGGTTTTCTGTGTATAATATAATGTCATCTGTGGATTTGTCACATGGTCTTTATTAAGTTAAAGTACGTTTTTCTATATCCAGTGTGTTGTGATGTTTTTGTCATGAAAGGATGTTGGATTTTGTCAAATTCTTTTTCTCCTTCTTTTAAGATGATCATATTATTTTTATCCCTCATTTTGTTAGTGTAGAATATATCAAATGATTAATTTATGAATGTTGAACCATCCTTGCATCTCTAGAATAAAACCCACTTCATAATGGTGTTTATCTTTTTAATGGTTGTTGAATTTGGTTTGCTAATATTTTGTTGAAGAACTTTGCATCTCTCTTAATAGACACACATCTGCATGATTTCTTCCTTAGGTCAGACTCATTGACTCCTTCCTTCATAAGTGTATGAGATGTACAATATTTTGTAAAGCCCAGCCAGTGTGACTCAGTGGTTCAGTGTCAACCCATGAACCAGGGGGTCATGGTTTGATTCTCAGTCAGGGCACATGCCCAGTTTGTGGGCTTGATCCCCACTAGGGGATATGTAGGAGGCAGCCAATCAATGATTCTCTCATCATTGATGTATCTATTCCTCTCTCCTCCCTTCTTCTCTCTGGAAAAATAAATAAATAAATAAATACACCAAAAACCCAAAAATCTGTTGAGTAGATTAAACCATTTCACTCATTTCCAGATTTAAAATACATATTTTGTAAATAAAAGTAATAATATGGTGCCATTGCCAGCATAGCTCAGTGGTTAAGCATTAGCCCATGCCCAAGGGGTGTGGATTTGAATCTCAGTCAAGGGCATGTACCTGGGTTTCAGGTTCGAACCACAGCCCCAGCAGGGGTGCTTGCTGGGGGCAACCAATTGATGTGTTTCTCTCACATTGATGTTTATCTCTCTCTCTTTCTCTCCCCACATTTCCTTTTCCCTATCCCTTTGTCCCTCCCTCCCTTTCTCTCTAAAATTCAATGGAGCAAATATCCTCAGGTAATGATTAACAATAACAACAAAAAAGTAATAATATGGTAAGACATTAATATGTAAAATTAACAAGTCTTTAATGTGGGAGAAACCTCTGTTCTTGTGATTGCCTGAAATGCATGTCCTCTTCATTGCTGCATAATTGGCCTTGTCTTTTATATTTTCTTGTGGATTTCTGTGTTTCTCTTTTACTCTATATTCTTTTTAAAAAATTTTATTTTAAAACATGACCTCTTTTCTGTGGTTTACAGATTTGCTTCAGTTTAGTCCACCAGATTCCAGCCCGGAGTCTTGAACCCACATTCAGAATGACTTTGTTAAAATCTTCACTTTTGAGGGAACACTAAACATAGACATTTGGATACAGAGAAATGCAAATAGATGGCTTGACTTTGAAGAGTTAAAAATTGTTAACCTATATCATCTAGCAGTTTTAAGTTCTTGGCTCAGATAATTATTTAGGGAAACTCTGAGGAAATGTGAAAAGTATTCAGGGTGTTTGGAATGGATTAAGGCAAAGTAGGTACCAGCCCATGACCATCCTATCTAATAAAGAGGGAATATGCTAATTGATTGTCACTCCCTCACAAGATGACAGCACCCACAATCAATAAAGAGGGAATATGCTAATTGACTGCCATGCCCTCAAAGGTGGCAGCACCCGCAGCCACAAGATGGCGGCACCCAGTCCCCTCAGCCCCACCAGGGTGGCAGGCATGCGGCACGGCCGGGCCCACCCCCAGGTGGGTCCAGCCACTCTGCGCACCTGCCTCTGGAGTCCCCCAGTCCCTTCAGCCCCCCAACCGCTTAGGGCTGGCCCAAGGCACAGGCAAGCCTTGGATGTCAGCTGCCCAGCTGCCCAGGGCCGCCCGAGGCTCAGGTAAACAGGGCCAGGTAAGGCTTCTGCTGCCGGCAATGGCAACAGCAGAGGTGTGATGGGGGGGTGTCGCCTTCCCCTGATCGCCGGGTTGCCTCCTGCCCTTGAGGACTTCTTGACTATAAGAGGGCGCAGGCCGGGCTGAGGGACGCCCCCTCCAGTGCATGAATTTTCATGCACTGGGTCTCTAGTGACTTAATAATGGCCTCTGATATATTGAATAAGGGAATCACCTTCAATGCCAAAAAGCTTTATTCATGTTTTCATGTCATTATCTTAAGTCATTATACTTATTAAAATACCCCAATAGATGGGGAATATAGTGAAATTATTATTCATGCAGCAATAACTGTAGAACTATACAAGTTACAAAGTGGCAAGGGCTTTAGCAGAGGTATCTTAAATCTGGTTCTCTGGAAGCAGAGCTAGAGATAGGATTCTTGTGCAAGTGATACAGAGAAAGGGTGCTCTCGGGAAATCTATGTGGGAGTGAGGAAAGCCAGAACAGGACAGGGGAAGGACAGTCTCAGTCTGTCTGGGTGGGAGGAGCTCTGGAATAAGAAATCTCCATGGAGTTGAACAAAGGGGTTTACCTTTTGTACCCAGAAAAGTTAGTCATTGGCTTGTCCATCTACCATCTCCCTCTCCTCCCACCACTGAGTGTGACCTCCCAGCCATTTTCAGACTTGCCTCCCAGTGGCTGGAAAAGGTTACAGAGCCAAACAAGTGGCAACAACACTCATAGCAGCTGGAGAATGAATGATTTCCCCTATAAAGGAAAGGGTGGTGGGGAGGCATGCCAAAGATGTGAGAGAGATTGAGAGATTACTCAATGGGATGGATTGGAATTACCTGCTTCAAAAATGTGCTCTGGTATTTTAGAAGCTTAATAAGTAGGCTTTTATAATCATTCACCAGAATAGGAATAACTAACATTGATATGATGGGTAGATTATTGTCTTCCCCCCAGAAGATTATAATTTATAAAAGCTTTGTATTTTTGTTGTTTAGATACTAACTTTGTGGCCTTAGCCTATCAAGCACATGCTACAACCCTGGGTTATCATTTGACAGGCTGCCACGTAATGGACATTGTCCTCTCTGCACTCAACTCAGGTCAGCCAGCTTGAGAGGCAGGCGAGCACCTTCCTGGAGGATGCGGCAGTGGGGGGGCATGGCGATCCCTGGAACACTCCTGGGAGTTTCCTGCCAGCCTTGCAGATACCATGACTAGGAAAGGAGAACCTTCCCACCAGTGCCACTCATGTAGAACTTTAGAGGACAAATATTTGTTGAAAAATGTCCGATTTAAAAAATTCTTTCATTATTTGCTGGCTTTGCCATCTGGGTCCACATTTACCAGAGCAGTATCATCACAATTAAATTAGCACTTTCCTATCTCCCCTTTCACTGTTCTGGCGTGAACTGTAACTAATATATCCATGATAGGGGACAATATTTTGGACAAAGTATTTATAAAATTTAATTAAGTAATATTTCTTAATAATTTAACCTAAAATAATAGATGTGCTATTTAACGAAACTTGATGATTTTTCAAACAAAAAGTAAACACACACACACACACACACACACACACACACACAGACCAAGCTGATTGTTATTACTATGATGTTGTTCTGTTTTTTCAATTTTCCCAAAACATGGATAAATGAAGTGAGTGTCAATTTTCAACAACAGTGAATACTCTGATGAAGATCAAGGTGACGCCTCGAGTGCTCATCAAATTCCAGGCGCAGGGCCAGCCTCCTCATGCAACACTTGTGACCTGTTTACTCCTGCCAGAAATCTTAGTTTTCAATCTTATTTTACTCAGCATTTTAGGCAAATCATGGTTTGAATCAGACACATCATTTTTAATATGATCATTTTTAGCAGTTCTTAGACTCAGAAGCTTTGCATGGTTTGCGCCAAGAGCACCAACTTTTGGTTATAACATCTGTAATGATGGCGGTGGGATATTCATGACCTCAAGGACTTGGTTTGGCTGGAGTTAGTTTTTGAACCAGAGTCATAATCTTAAGCATCTTGCAGAAAGGCCAGATAAGAAATGAAAGTGAATTATACTTAATTTTTACAAGTGTTTACTTTGTTTCCTCAAACAAAGCATCGGTGCCATTCTGGTAGATAAGACATTATAAGTGAACAGTTTATCCAAAGCAATTACTTTGGGGGAGGAAACGAAAAAGCTCTTACAAAAGGTAGCGTTAACTGAAAATGTTATAAAAAGAACGGTGAAATTTCTCTACAACTTTACAAAGTAGGATTATTCCAGTTAAACTATCATCTTGACTCGAATTCCTCCTGTTACCAAGGGCCGGCATTTCTACTTTACTTCCCAATTTCCCTCCAGTTAAATGAGTTATGTTCTTTCTATTTCTGTTGCCGCTCTCTGATCTGCCATCAGTGCTCCAGTGCTGGGCTCTGTCTCTTTGTTCATGCTGTTGACTTCCGAAAAGCTGACTCTGCACGGTGTGTGGCCTGACCCCTCTAGGAACATTTCATCCTGTATTGTCCCAGCTTCCTCCTCGCTAAACTTCCTCTGCCTCCCTCTTCCACTGGTTTCTGGCTTAATCCTCTTGGCATTTAAGTATCCTGATGTCCCCTACACTGGCCCTGGCCTCATCCTCTGCCGATCTCCCATCCATTGCAGTCTTTCCCAAGCTCTTCCTTATGGCTCCTCTGTCCTCACTCTACATATTGTAGGAGCTAAGTGCTTTACAATTTAAAAAACCTAGGTTTGAAACAGAACCCAGCTCCAGGACTTGGAGAAAGTTATTTACAGTTTTAGAGGCTCCATTTTCTTATCTGCAAATTGGAAAGTTTGATACTTATTCCATCACTAACAACAACATGTAGAATTAAGTAATTTAAAAAAAAATTAAGTGATTCCAAAAACTCTTGTACAATGCTGATATGTAGAATAAACTCATAAAAAAAGTAATTTTTGCTTTCTCTCTGATAAATGCATCATTATTCTTCAGGGCAAGAACTCTTGTCTTGCTGTAGCCCAGCTCTGCAGCAAGTGCAAGACCCACAGGAAGTCTCACTCAGTGGTTGCTGAATGAATGATGAGCTCAAGAAATAACTTTCACCAAAATAGTGACTCTAAAATGTACTTGACTTGCTGATTTCTCACCTAAATGCCAGACCTATGTTTCTAAGCTCTTAACTCTGTATCTCTCTGGATTCATCGAGGTAAAAATGTACGGGAGCATGCTCTTTCCCCAACCCACACCTCCTGTTCGTCAGTGGTGCTGTCTTGTAAGTGGATGCCACCCTAGTCTCCCCTTCTCCCAGGCCACCCATATCTAGCTGGTTCTAATTATTGGGTAGTTTACCACCTACCCTCTATTTCCATAGAGTCTGTCAGTTCAGGCCCACCCCTCCTCATTTGCATTATTCCTCTAGCTTTATAACTGGCCTTTCCTTTAGCTGTGCCTGGAAACATTGCCTCTGCTGTTCCTAGAGTGAGCATTATGAAACTCAAAATCCTTCAAGTTGTTCAAATGAAAGTCCCTATGGATTTGGGAAATTGCCATACTCTCCCAGGCAGCCAGGCGTCCAGATTAGAGTTCAGGCAGGGTCTGGAATTTAGGCTCTGTGCTTCAAACACCAGGTATCTTCCATGTGAGCAGAGTGCCTCCCTATTAGGATGTACATGCCAGGAATCTAGCAACGTTTTAACAAAGGGCTGAATTTTTATGTAAGAAAAGTTCAAGGCTCCTTTTCATTCGTTGAAGAAACGGAAACACTGCACAAAATTGAAGTCACAGAAGCACCGCCCTGACAGCGCTTGCGCGAGTTTTCAGATGTGACTCATGAGTGTGCTGCTTTTCTTTTGATCCTCACCACTTCTTGGGATTTACAAATGTGCATGTGAGAGAAAATGCTTCCCTCTAAAGATCCAGGGGTAGGAGTGAAAATAAGAATCCAGATAATAAAGTGTAGCTACAAAAGGGAGCCCACTTAGTTTGGAAAAACCATTACTGTAGCAGAATGATGTATCTGCGAGTGACTTGCATGAACGTATTTTATGAGCCCGCCAGCATGTTTTTTGTGGTTCCCTGCAGCAGATATTGCTCTTTTATTACTCGTTAGCCACTTAAAATCCAGCCCAATTTTAACAGTACTAAAAGAGCAAGAAAATTTATTTTAAAGAAAAAGGCTGCATTCTTCTAAACCGGAGTCATAATATTAATACTTAAAAGGCATAGCAACATGCTGGGAAAATGGGATAGTTATTTAGATATATTATAAAATGTAGCCTACCACTTTGATGTGATTCACTACTATTTCACCAAACCAATTTAACAGCATCCTGTAGAGAGAGAATAGTGCAATTAAAATTAGTAACAGGGATTTTCACATGCATAGATTTAAATCAGGGTAGGTTGATAATGAAATAAGTAATTTAGCTTCCTTGTGAAGTTAAATCTGTAATAGATGTATCCAGGATGGGATTTATGTTTAAAGGACCTGTCTATACACAGTGTTCTGACTCAGTTGGATTGACAGTATTCCCAGTTGTTTCCATTTTTTTCTTCTGTTTGCCTTTGATAGAGGCATTTAAGTATGTATTCACTATATGTAGTACGATTTGATTACTTGAGCAACTGGCCCTGTTTTGCTAAAAGCCAAATTCTTTCAAAATATAATTTCACAATTCTAATTTCTAAGAAACCTAAACCACAAAAGTACATGTGAATATTTAGATATTCTATAACTTTTCAGTGTGAAAGCACACCATGAAGTTACTCCCATTTTTCTAGTACTTAGTGTCACGTCACACCCCCAGAGGTGCCTGCATTGGTGTCTCCCATGGATTATTGTATGTTGATACGTGGGGCTTCAGGCTTCCCCTTCTGAGATGTGTGTGCTGGCAGAAGTTACGGCGTGCAGATATGAATGGATGCCTGCATCAGCACTAGACTTTAAGATTATTGAATGTTCATCTTTCTATACCCAAGTAGGATTAATTTGCCCTGAGGAATTTGATGAAGAGCTATGAACATACTGTTCCTATGACTCAAAAAAAATGTGTTAAACATACTCACCAAGGGAACACAGAATAGTGAGGGTGGAAGTGCATGCCGTTATCACAACAATTAGAAGGATTTAGTTTTTTTTCAGTTACCATAGCTACCTGCAGGACTTATGAAATGTGTCCTACAGACCTTACCTGAACTGGTGACCTTTTGCCATGTCAGTAGAAAATATCAAACCAAACATTTATCCCAGTCCTCCAATCGCCTGGCTGTGAATAATAATATTTATTCCTGAGAATACTGCCCTAATTTTAAGGAAGTAATATGATGTATTGGAAAACTCATGGATTTCCAGGCCAAATAAAAATGTTGATTCTAAGATTAATCCCAAGTTCACCATTACCTCTGAGATCCTAGACAAGTTACTTATTTTTCTGAGCTTTATGTAGTTCCTCCATCTGTAAAATGAACATAATAATGGTAATTAATTTCACAGGATTATTGTGAGGATCAGGGATAATGAACATAAAGTACTTGGCTTATAGAAGGCACTTTGCAAATTATTATGAACAGAAATTATGATGATTATTTTTTCATGCCGTAAGATAAATGATAATACAATAGCAGAATATCTGTAAACATCTAAGTGCTCTTTTCACAGAAAGTTTTGTTTACTTCTTCTAAAGTGGAATTCTGGTTTTTCTGAAAGAACGGTTGGGAGAATGTAAGAGGCCCATGTTTGCTCCTTCACTCATCACACGTCATTGGAGGGCCTACTATGTGCCAGGTCCTTAGATGATAGAAGTGGACATAACGCAATTAGGTCCTCACCAGGCTTACATTTCAAAAGCAGACACATACACACATAATGCCATAACAACTGCTACAGAGACAAATCAAGCAGTGTACAGGGGGGCAGAACATAATAAAGGATGCTATTTTAGATAGTGTGCCAAGTATTTCACGTTTCTCTGAGAGGTAATATTTAAGTAAGAACCTCAGTGAAGTGAGGGAGCAAGTTATTAGATCCCTGGGAAGAGACAGACATGGGCAACAGCATGCAGAACTCCCATGGGAGTGAGGTAGATGGGATCTAAGCAAGGCTGGAGCCACATAAGGAAGGAGTGGGCGGTGGGAGACAGGGTTGGAGCTGTAGCCAGAGCCAGACATAGGCTTTGAATTTTATCTGAAAGGGAAGGAGACCACTGGAGAGTTTGAGATGGGAATGGGCATGATCTGAGCTATAAAGTGTATTAATCTAATTGTTGTGTAGAAACTATATGCTAGGTAGGGCCGAGATCAAAGGTTAGAGACTAGTTCTGGAGACCATTTCCTGCAGAGGTCCAGGTGAGAGAGAAGGGTGACCTGCTCTAAGGTGAGGTGGAGGAGGTGAGAAGTAATCAGCTTCAGGATATACAGGGCATTCCAAAAAATGTATACACACTTAGCTGATAGCTCAATTGATGTTTCTTTCTTTTCAGATTTAACCCATTAGAATTAATAAATATTCAAAGTGTATACCCATTTTGGAGGGAACACCCTATATTTTTAAGGTTAAGCCTTGCACAATCTGTTGATGTGGATTTGAGAGAAAGAAAGGAGTCAAGGCTGGCTCCAAAGCTTTTGCCTGAGCTACTGGATGAATGCTGGTAATTTACCAAAAAGAGGGAGGAGGGTTCCTAGAGCAACACACAGGTTTGGAGCAGGGGGAATCCAGAGTTCAGTTTTACACAAGTTAACTTTAAGGAACTATCATATCAAGGCAATTCAATGTGAGTTTATAGTTAGATAGGTGGTCGAGGCTGGAGATGAGCACTTGGGCTATTAGTGTGTATATGTATTCATAGCTAAAGGGCTGGGGGAGGTAACAAAGGTGTAAGTGTAGGCAGAGAAGGAAGAATTTTAGGGAGGGAGCTCATGGGTCTGCTGATACCAAAACAAGGTGAGGATCTAGCCCATGCTTTGAGAAGACCCTACCAGTGATTTGGTAGGACAATCAATACCCTGTAGAATCCTGGAAGCCAAGCAAAAAAGTATCTCGAAGGATAAGGGGAGAAAAACAAAAAGAAAGATGATACAAAAGGTATAAAAAATATTAAAATTATCTTAGATATGAAAAACACGACTTTAATAATACTTCTAGCTCAACTTAATTTTAAAATCTGACCTAAATTAGTGATACTCACTCACTTTATAATCACTTAAAGACTGAGCATATTGCAAAAGCATGAGCCACAAAAGGAGAGTAAACAGATTTGAAATTAAAGCATCCTAAATTCAATAACATTCAACTCAAATACATCACACCACATTTTGAAGTAAATGCTTTTACCTTAAAACTATAAAGAAGCATTTATGTCAAAGTTTAATGCAAGTGTGCATGTAATTTAAATGAGCAGGAAGAACATGAAGATTCCATTTTGAAGATGAAAAGAATCACAAATATCACAGTTAAATGGGGCCAAACCTGTGACATAACTATGCCAGAAATATTTCTAACTTAAAAAGCTTAATCCTAAGTAAAAGGCCAGTGCTTCTCACACCAATCATCAAAACCAACTGGAGAGTTTATTAAACACAGCCTGCTGGGCCCCACACTCAGGGTTGCTGATTCTGTAGGTCTGGTTTTGGCCTGAGGATCTGCATTTCTAACAGTTTTCTAGGATGTTGGATGCTAGTATTCCCAGGACCATATGTGAGGAATTAGTTTATAAAATATACCTCCTAATGGTGGAGATACTCTTTGCTTTCTGTTTGTTAAACAATAATAATAATACTGACTATTTCATATTGTTTATTTAACAATGTGCCAGGCACTGTGCTAATCATTTCAAACACATCATCCCATTTAATACTCAAAACAGCCCAACGAGATGTGTCATTTTATAGATATGAAAACTGGAGTTCAAAGGAGTTGCATAACTTGCTCAGAGCCATCAGCTAGTAGCTGATGAAGCTGGTACTGGAACTTTCCATCTTCCGGAACAGTGCAGTACAGAGCCCTGCTCTTCGAAGTGTGGCCCGCGGAGCAGCTGCATTAGGATCACCTGGGAGCTTGTTAGAAATGCAGAATCTTAGGCCCACCCCACACCTTGTGAATCAAATTCTTTAATGTTAACAAGATCTCGAGGTGATTGATATGCACACTGAAGTTTGAGAAGCACAGGCATAGATGGCTTTTTTAGCATGTTTCTGAGCAGATAGGCAATCAAGAAAAGAATGGGTGGAAGGAAAATTCAGAAAAAGCAATAGTTGGGATTTTGCAGTATGTAGCATCAGAATACAATGCATCCTACTCTGGAAATGAAATAGTAGAGATGTCTCAAGTGTCAGGTTGAACAGTATGAAGTTGCCAATATTTGACTATTTTTGACCTGTAAAACCAGTGAGCTCGTCATTAGAATGAGGCACTCAAATTGAAATGCCTAGGAGGCCCAAAGATGGATTGCAAATGAGTAACACCAGTTGATACGCTTTACTGAGAATGAATGAAAACTGTGCTGTTAGAGGCCCGACAGCTTGGCATTGTGTAGCTAACCCTGTATGTCCTGTGGCTCAGCCTACGAACTTGCAGCTCTTGAGTGCTGGGTTAGAGCCTCAGCATGCATAAGGCTTCTCTCTGAGTAGCATTAGTGGTAGTACATTAACAGCAATAACTATCATAACCTTATGTTCCAATTGCCTGGGGTCAGTACCTGTTTAACTATTTATTCCAGTGTAGTCATCAACAAACACCTTTCACTCTCAAAAGGGTCTTATTTTGGGTGATAGATTGTATGGTCGTCACCCAACTAGTAAGAAAATGGGAAAAAAATAATGTTCAGAAAATTACCTTATTAAAACAATAGCAAGATTGGGTATGGGATATTTTAGATAAATGTATAAATGATACAAAATGAAAGAAAAGGGTGTGTGTGTGTGTGTGTGTGTGTGTGTGTGTGTGTGTGTGTGTGTGTGTTTAATCACAACTGGTCTTAAGATTGAGAGAGAGAGAGAGAGAGAGAGAGAGAAACACCCATCGGTTGCCTTCCCTACTTACCCTGACAAGGGCTCAAACCCACAACCTTTAGTGTGCTGGACATTGCTCCATTTCAGTCTGTTTCCCTATATATGAATGGAAACACTGAAGTCTACTCCACTGACCCGGCACCTTATTGTGTGGATTGTGTGATATAATGTAGATGGAAACATTTTGAAAGCATTGAGGGACTGCAACTGGTCTTACCAGTTGGTCAATATCATGCTGTAAAGAAAGGAAAAATGATGGGGAAAACAGGGACATTTTGATCAAATACCAAAAATGGAGATTGCTGATGCTTTAAACTATAAAAGATGATTATTAGTGGCATAGCTAGTCCCTTCCTTCAATGCGGGATAGCCACTCATTTCCGTGAATTATGCCGGGAGATACTCTGCCCATCATAACTCATCTTAAGTGTGTCCCTAGTTAACAGTTTCAATCAAAAGGAATGTATGAGAAGTGAAAGAAACATAACAAAGCTTAATATAAAACTATTATTTCTTATATTCCAAGTTCTTTTTAGAACAAGTTATTGATTTTTGTCTGTAACTGGGTTTACACCTCTGATTAAGGAGTCATTCGATGTCTCTATTCTTCTTTTTGATAATGAAGCTGGATAGTTTTCTTGTCTAAGGATCATTTTTTTTATATAGTCGGTCACTGCCTTTCTGCTTCTAGACTTAAGCACAGACCTTTTTAAGGAAAGATAGCAAAGGAGGCAAAGGCCGCCCTCAGCACCTTGCCCCGGGGCCTGGGGGTGGTAGTTTTCTTGAGTTTCTTGCTGGCCTTTAGAAATCTGTTAACCCTCCTGTTTAGTCTTTGGTGACAGATGCTTTTGAGATAGATTTTTAAAAATAAATTTTTCTTTTCTGTTTGCCTATTTTGGCACAGTTCCATGTAAACAACAGTTAAGTCATGCTGAAGGACATTTTTCTCTTTTAGTCACAATTTTCCTGGTTTCTTTGTTACCCAAGTAGTGGAAAAACATCATACTAAACTGATAAACTTTAATATATTTTTAAGTTGTCTAGTTTTAATATTATGTATATTTATCTAACACTGTGTATGTACTTTAATTTTGCTTATGTAAACTTTGACAGTTGAGGAAGGTATGAGACCAGAGTTAATTGTCTTAATCAATGGTGAGTAATCAAACTCAAGTGGTAGGGTAATCAAACTTGTGATTCATTCATCTCACTTTCAGCAAATGCTAGGTACCTCATCCTTCCTTTTCCGTTGAAATACAGTGTTCCCAACCTGTCATTAGCCCAAATGTCCATATATTGCACAAAAGAATGGCCAGGAAACACAGCACCTTACGGAAATAGTGATGTTGAAGCCAAGCCATTTGCTTGAATAAATTAGAGCCCATAAAAAGCTCACTCACAATTTAAAAACTGACTTTCTTCTCGTTTCCATCTTTTGGATTGTCATTGTTTGCTCGGTTATAAAGTGGCGTGTTGACACCAAATATTTTAATAATTTGCTTCCCAGGCTTTGTGCCTATGCCTTTGAGAGGCTAGTGTAGTAATTAAACTGTCTTTTAGCTGAAATGCTTGCAAAGCGTCCAGTTCTGTGCCTGGCAGCTGGTGATGCATTATAGAGACATTCAGCTAATCGATTAAAACCGCAGAGGCATGGGAGTTGTCTGACTGCTCTGTACTAGGATGAAATTAGTTGGAATTGCATGGTGAAATTAAGGGGAATGCAGCTGATTGCAGCCCTTCTGGGAGAATCCTGGGTGAGAGGAACAGTGTGCGTTGATCCCTGTGTAATTAGGACAGCCATGTTTCAACAGTATTTCTAAAGTATTAAAATGGACTGGATAAATCAGCAGGGCTGCTTCCAGTGAACTTGGCATCCATCCACTGTGACTGAAATAACATGAAATTTTTCGGCTGCTAGAGAATGTGAAATTGGACTAATTGTCTTTTAACTAGTCTGCTCCATAGCTAGCCTGGAGCAGGACTGAAAGGGGATAGGCTGGTAGCACTGCAGCTGGGGGATGGGAAACTTAGATTCATGACTATTAATTCATCCCATCTGAATGGATGATACCAGCACACATTCAGACAGCTCTGATTTGTATTATATCATCATTAGGATCCCTCCCTTAATGTTTTAAAAGCCATTTACAAGCGAGATGCTTTGATTTAAAGAATAGAGAAATCTAACCCTGACTCCTTGACTTACAATAACTGTCCATTCCATTCTTGAGGTTCCCTTAGAATAGGGGAGGTTTAGGAACCTGTAGGTAGCTCATGGCTGTCCACATGTGACCGTGTCCCACAGTCTATTCCAAGTAGGTCACAATATGCAGAGAAGGAACATCAATGCATATTACCAATTCTGTGTGTCAAAAAAGTCTTGTTCCATAATCACTGATTGTAATGTCGGGTCCAACATTTATACCTTACATGTGATCAAAGAAAGAGTCAGATGCCTCAAATGTCATGCCATTGGTCACCGAGTTAGGCCACCCAGGGCCCCAGATAACTGTTCTGTTCATTTCTTCTTAGTGAATTGATAACACCAGGTCATATTATTTGGTTTAGTATTGCACTTTTCTATAGGTACATGAATTAAAGTAGATTTTCTATGATTCAGGAAGTATTAGCAATCAGAGAACCTGGGTTATCCTCCTTTCTTTAATGTGTTTTTTAAATTGATTTTAGAGAGTGGAAGCAAGAGGGAGAGAGAGATAGAAACATGGATGAGAGAGAAACATCGACATCAATTGGCTGCCTCCTGTAAAACCCCCACTTGGGATAGAGCCTACAGCCTAGGCATGTGCCCTGACCAGAAATTGAACCTTGACCTCTTGGTGCATGGGTCAGGGCTCAACCACCGAGCCATACAGGTTGGGCATCCTCCTACTATATTTAACATAATTGAGTTTCACTCAAACTTACAGAAGTGCTCTCTACCACTATCATTTTTTGTTTCTAAAAAGGAAAGCACACACAAACACAAATGACATTTTAGGAATTCTAAAAGAGGTATAGAAAGTATCTGACCATGTTTTCTTACATTTAGAAAGGTATATCACCATCTGTTCCTCTAGAGGTGACTCCCCACAGTCTAACAGAAAGCCTCATTTAGACTGCATTATTTTGATCTGCTGGAGAATTTCTTGGGTTGAATTGTGTTGAGGCGTCAGGCTTAGTATTTAGGGGCGACAGACAAAAATAGTCAAAAAGAAAACAGTACTAATCATTGTGCTGACTGCAAGAAAGTTGTGGTTGTCACACATCAGATAGCCTTTCTCTCTGGTCCTGTAAAGGAATACTTGTTTCTCTTGAGTAACCAGTAGGTCTGTATGTGTGGATCCTGTGAACTGTGCGGAGGTCAGAGTCGTGGCCTTCCTGGCATGCACTTTGCTATTTCACTCCTCTCTTACCTTCCTCTTAACTCTTCATTCCTTTCCTTCTTTCTTCATTGTTATTATTTTTGTTCATCTATTTTATCTTGCTGTATTGTTTGCATATTTGTAAATGTCTTTATATTTTAATAAACTGTGATATTAAAAATAAAACCATTCTCGTACATGTTCTACTCATACCAATGTGCAATCAACAAATATTAGAAAGAAAAAAATGTATTAGGTGCACAGGTACTTAGGTTGTCCTCAGGATACCTCACATGCTCTCCTCTTTAGCTATATTTTTAAATCATATTTTGAATAACTTAAAAGATGTTGTTTATTCATAGAGACCATTTTCAATTTTGTAGAGATTTTTAATTCTATAATTTCTGTGAATTCCAGAATTATGAATAATTTATATGTAGAAGCAATCCCAGAAATACCTTAGGCAGGATTGGATAGTATATGCCAGTATAGGCAGGAAACTATATATGTGAGTCAATTATAATTATGATACTAATGGAAATGAATAGCCACTATCTTTAGGCCCTTGATTTGAAGCTTCTGATTCTCAGTATTATATACAAGCTTATTATTAAGACAAAAATCAATTTACTGTCAGAAGATTATTCCTATATTACCTTAAAATGATTTTTCTTTTAAGTATTATGATAAAGGAACTATTTCTTAAGCAAAAAACAGTCACATGGAACAATATGTAACATTTATGAGTACTTCCCATGTACCTGTCACTCATCCACACATTTCATGTCTATATGTCATTTAATCTTCTCAACATGCATCCGTAGTAGGTATGAGCTCTCTCATTTTGAGGAAGCCAAGGCTGATAGAGGTGAAGTATCCTGCCCACAGGCATGTAGCTAATAAAGTCAGGTCTGTAGAGCCCATGCTAGTGTGCACTTTGGAGAGACCCAAGGATGGAAAAATATTTGAGTTCCTAAGTGACTTTCATGTACATTTCTTCTCCAAGATTAGTTAAAAGGCTGATGGAACAATTGTTTCCATTCCTAGCATGGTCATATGGAAAATAAAAACACTTTATGTAAAACTAGAGTCCCGGTGCATGGATTTGTGCACCGGTGGGGTCCCTCGACATAGCCTGTGGGGATCAGGCTGAAACCTGCAGTTCAATGCTGCCTGCAGCTCCTGCCTGCCGATCCAGCTCATCCCCGCCCTGCTGCACCTGCCGCTGTCACTTGGTAGGCTTGCTGCCACTCTGCTATGGTCTCTGGGCTGTGGCAGCCAACCATGAGCCCTGAGTCTGGCGTCCATTGATCAGCTGAGTGGCGCTTCCGCATTAAGCGCCTTCCCCCTGGTGGTCAGTGTGCGTCATAATGACTGGCCGTTCAGTCTCTTAGGCTTTTATATATGTAGATATCTATTTGGCACTCAGAGCAAATTAAGGTTCTGGTTATCAGAAGTAGAGCTTAAATGGTATGAGGAATAAAAACCCATGAATAGTGGTTAGGGCTGCCGTAGTCAGAGGGATTGCCCCCCTCCCATGATTCCACACTGCTTTACACATGGATGGGGAAATAATATTTCCAGGTATTATTCAAATGGGAACATTAGTGACCATTATTTGATTTCAGAATTAAGGAATAATTTATTGTACATTTAAGATGACTGAGATATATTATGGCATGTCACTTAATTATTGAAAAAAAAATGTTTGCTCATTCTGATTTATCTGGATCATCCAAATTCCATAACCCACCATGGAATAGCAGATGGAGCCCACATCACCAACAGTGAAATGGGAAAGCCATTACCCTTTGTTCCATCTCAAACGTGGTCTAGTGGATAGTGCTTGCACAGGCTTCTCTTTCATTCCTGGTTCCTATCCCATTGTAGAGACTGTGCCCACATCCCTCTTCAAGTCAGATCTGGGATAATCTTTAAAATTTTATACAGCAACTAGAATAAGCTGTTCAGGATTTAGTATCAAATAATGCACAATATCCAATCCTCAGAATACATCCATCTTCTTTAAACTGAGCCTCTTAGGATTGCCTTCAAAAAAGTAAAAGGAGGAAGGAATGGAATTTAATATTGTACATCTGTTCTTTGGGATTAGAACCTTTTTATTGTAGGACTCTTTAAGGCATTGATACTGAATATTATATGAAATATAACATGAAAGTAAAAGTGAGGAGAAATGAGGAAGTTCTTATTCATCTTTGACATAGTGGACAAGACCCTTCATGATCAAGATCCTGCCCTTTTCTGCAACCTCATCTTTCCCACAGCCCTGGACACCCTTCCCTTGTAGGTCTCCCCTTCTGTGTGCGAACCTCTTTCTCTCATGTCTTGGTGTCTCTTACCTCAGTTGCTTTCCACCCCAACTCCTGCCCTTCCTGTATAAAAGTCTAAATCCATTGCACTTTTTAAAAAGACTCAGAGTAGAATTTACATCTTTATGTATCCCACTCTTTCCCCCATTCCTCACTAGTTAAGACTGAATTAGGTGTATTCTGTGAGTTCAGGTGTTACCCTGTACCCCATCCCATCCATAACTCTGTCATGGCATTTATTACACTGTTTTCCTGGGTCTCTTTGTTAGTTTTTCTTCACTTCCCAAGTTGGTGACATACTTAAAGGCAGGGATTATTACTCTTTTTTCCCTGTTGTGCTTTTAGTGTCTAGTTTATGCCTGAACCACAATCACTGAGTTGAGTTCCAAAGATCATGTAGCCATAATAATGCTTTTTCTTGGGCTGGATGAGCCTCCTAACTCCAAGGCTCTCTTTACTACTTCTATAGATCCTATCTAGATAAATACGTTTGCCATTGAGCTCCCTCAGTAGAATTATACATAATTATATCTTATTAGACCCCTGATGCACGTAGATTCGTGCAGAATGGGCCTTCTTTACCCTGGCTGCCGGCACAGCCTTTGCTCTGGCCTGGAGCCACCTTCCTGCCTTTGCTCTGCCTGGAGCTGCCTTTCCATCTTCCCACACTGCCCAGAGGCCCAGAGCGGCTGGGGCAGTGCGATGGCAACAACGCAAGTATCCCACCCCTGGCCGCTGGGTGCCTGTGTATGCAAATTAACCCGCCATTTTTTGTTGGGTTAATTTGCATATTCACTCCTGATTGGCTGATGGGTGTCATGAAGGTACGGTCAATTTGCATCTTTCTCTTTTATTAGTGTAGATACTTTGTAAGATTGCTTTGGTTTAATTAAATCCATTCTGGAAGGTTATATACCTATGTGTGGACAATGCTTTCATTCATTCACTCATTTATTTAGACATTCACACAACTGTCTGCTAGGTGTAGTGGATATAGAGACAGCCATAGTTTGTTTTTATAAAATCTGTGAGACAGACAAGTAAGCAGATCATGGCAGGGTGGTATAAATACAGTGTTGGTGCCTTCAGATGTTTTATATAAAATAATCTTTAGTTAATAAATACTTGTGCTTATTCAACTGAGATAGTCTCTTGAGGGGCCACAGAAAATTGGCTTGAACGAGTGACTCTCCCCATTGTTGTGGTATGCTATATGACTGGGCGTAGCATGGTCGTGAGGGCCTTTCTTGGCACTTCATCTGAATTTGGCTTTGTTCTGACTTTATTAGGTTGGTTTCTAAGTTCACTACTTCCTTAGACCCTTCTCCACTACAGGCAGAGGATTGACTTGCTCTGAGAATGAGGTTTCTGAAATCGCCACCTTTCCCACTGTGAGGAAGATAGAAAAAGAAACAAAGGAATATCCCTCTGATACAGTGGAAATAGGTTATTTCTCCAGAGTAAAATAGCAGCGATGATTTCTTTAAAATTGGCTCCAAAATGGGAGTTGAGCTGCTTCCTCTGCAGAGAAGGCGCTTATCCCTGGAGCCATCCAGAAGACACCTGGTTAGCCAAGCCGGGGGGAAATCTAATTTGCAGAGAGGATACTTATCTTCAGATAACAAATGCCTGGAAATGCCATTTGTAGTTTTAAAAATAGCTGGTATATAAATATAGGTTAAAGTAAATGAACTTTGCAGTTTTTGGAATTATTTGTGGGAGGAAAAAAATCTATGTGAAAATGCTCTTGGAAGAACCCTATCTCTTGGAAATGCTGTGGCGCTTTCTTTGCTTCCCATTGTATGGGCATCTTGCTGCAAGCTCATTTTATTGTTAAACATGAAGTTTTACAATGTAGATTGCACTAAGAATTTTTTAATGGAGCAATTTAGAGCAGCTGCAAACTGCCCTGGAATTCCCAGGGATTAGTCCACAGACTTTTCTGTGATTACAAATCCCACACTGAGAGGAGGTGAGGCATGCAGGCCCTGGGAAGGTGGGGGTTGGAACAACTGAGCAGGAAGAGAGAGAGAGAGAGAGTAACAGGATGAACAGAAACGGACAGACTGGCTGGCTGACTACATGTGTCTGCTTTTATCTATGCCGTTCCCTTACATTTGCCTACCCGTTTCCTCTACAAGAATTTACCCCAGTCCCTCTATGCGTACTTACTCCATTCCTTCCAAGATAGCTGCCCGCGTTGTCCCCATATTTTCTCCCTCCACCCCCTCCACATGAATGTCTCTCCCATTACTTACTTAGTGCAAGCTCAGGACTGCCCTTTCTCCATGCTTCAAGACTGGACTCACCACATACCTTTCATCGGGCCCCCTATAAACTTGGAGAAGTGTTTAGAATCTAGAGCTAAAAGGATTTACTTTCTAGATGAAAAAGGAAGCCATAAGGGATTAAAAACTAGTGTGTAGTTTAAGAACTAGTTAATGGTGCCCTAGCTGGTTGCTTAGGGGTTAGAGCATCACCCCACAGACTGAAGGGTCGCAGGTTGGATTCTGGTCAAGGGCAAGTGAGCCTCAGTTGCAGGCTTCCTCCCCCTCCCTTCCACTCTCTCTAAAAATCGATGGGGAAAAATATCCTTGGATGAGGATAAACAAAATAAAAAGAAATAGTTAAATGGTGAAACAGACTAGGATACAAGGTTCCTTGAATTTGGGGCATGCATGTTCCACCAACTTGGCATATTTTGTTGCATTGCATTTAACTCATTAATGTACTAGTATTATTTTATTATAGTTTTAGGTAATTTCGTATAAACTGTTTTTTTTCTTCTTTCAGAGGATATCAAAGCTTTGTGAAGGGACCATCCATATCTAATAATAACAGTATCTACCATTCATTGATTACTCATTATTACAATCACTTGCAGTTATTCCTTGCAGACTCCCTCTGTTGTGATTTTCCCAAACTGGGGAACCAGGTGAGAGAGGCTAGATAGTCACACAGCTCAGCACAGGTGGATGTGGGAGAGCCAGTCCGCCTGCTTTGCAAGTCGCAGCCCTTAGTGCCCACCCTGTGGTCTGAGCTCTGAATCAGCACCCGGCAGTGCCTTCTCATCTGCTTCGGGCCTCATGCATTTGTGATGTCTCCCCTGTGTGCGCGCTAAGTGCTTGTTAACTGAGGACGGCCTTTGCCTGAGTGTCTGTCTTTTCCAAGAAATTTACATTTAAGAGTCTACACAAAGTCATGTGCTCCCATCTCATCCAGGTTACATGTTGCCCAGGATTGCTTAGATTGTTCAAAGATGCTTATATAGAAATGACTAATATGACAGTGCAACTTTGAAAATCCATTTTACACATTTTGGATTATTACGGAACCCAAGTCCAGAATGAACAAACCTGGGGTTGGTCAACCGTGAAATGCCACCCAGCACAGTACTGGCACATGGAAGGGGGTCAGTGTTTGTTAAGTGAACAGCTGAAATGAAAGAACGATTTTATGAAATTTGGGTACCATTTTTAGAGCATAACTGTGTGTTTCCCAGTAATTGAAGAAGAGAAATAATGATGCATAATGGTTTTCCATGCTGGAGACGTGCCAGGCCCTGTGGTACATGGTTCACTCTGCTATGACACTTAATCCGTATCATCTGTCTCATCATTCCTATTTTACAGCTGACAAAATGGGGTGCTAATGCACTTACATTATTTGCCCAAAGCATGTGCCTCATAAGCTTTGGAGCCAAGATGGAATGCAGGTGTTCTAACTTCGGAGGCTCTTCTTTTGACCACGACGATGCTATTGTGTATTGTGGTGTGTGTGCGTGCACACATGTGAGATATGCAAAGGTACAAATATACATATATATATATATATATATATATATATATATATATATATGTAGTTATGAAGCGTGTGTGTGTGCGTGCACACATGTGAGATATATACATATATACATATATATATGTAGTTATGAAGTTTGTATATGTACATGTGTCTAAAATGTGGTGCCTGCACCTCCCTGACACCCCAACACCAGGACACCCTGTCCTTCATAACACCCAGCACAAGGACTGTGGGAAGCTGCCTTTGCCAGCTCCTCGTCGCGATGCACCGCCACCTGACATGGCTGTGGTTCTTTTAGCCTGATCTTATTTCCCTTTAAAATGCTGCTCCTACCCAGAGATTCCTGTCTGACGGACCTGCCCCGCCCAGACTCGAGTTTCCAATGGATGGAGCCTCTGAACGTGTGGCCATCCTCAGGAGGGACGTGGAGTTGGAGCTCTTTCCCGCAGCCTCCTGGGAGCAGCAGGTTTCATGCCCATCCCATCAGGAAAAGGACAGTTCAGTACATGCGTAGATTTTCATCCTAAAACACCTTAAATGTATCTCTCCCAGCTTAAAAATGGTCTGTGTTCGTGTTACCTGCCAAGACTGTCCACTATTAGCCTGAGGGTCTATGTATTATTCACAGTTCAGGTTATCTGTGCAAACCAGCACTCTAGAAAATAGACCCTGGAGGCACAAGCATGCTTTCCATTCCAGGATTGTCTTTCACTGTCTGGCTCTGGAGTGGAAATGGAGAGGAGAGACCCAAAGCAGGCTTGGGTACCCCTAGGAAAGACAGCAAAGCTAGGCAGAGACCAGCCTGCCGCGCGTAGAATTTTCAAGAAAGAGGTGTTAAACGTGTTTTTCTTCTATGTGAATGTACACTTTGTGGGATTAATAACAGATTTGTCAAGTTCGAATGTATGTATGAATACGTGGCCACATGTGCTCAATGCAAACAGCAGTTGTGTGGGTGTGTTAACAAAACATGCCCCAGTGCCTCTCAGCAGCTGCATTTCCTTCCTGCAAATTGGATAATCAACTGGTTGTTCATCCAGGAAATAATAATAATAACAAAGACCTTCTGATGTACTATTCACACGAAAAAGAAGTTGTAAAGATTCCGTGTTGCATTTTTTTAAGGGTGGTTTGCTTCCTTCCACAGCTGGATGCTTCGCCCTCGGAATCTGGTTTGCTGCCGAACTCAGTGACTCATTCTGTGGGAACCTAATGTTTCCACTCCGGGCAACAAATAGAACTCAGAAACATCTGAACAATCCCTTTGCGATGCAGTAATTTTAAACTGGCAGCATAATTGCTTCGGATTTCCAAAGAGATATAAAGAGTGAAGGAGAGTAGATTTGTGATTGGAAGGGACCGTTTGGGCCCAGTCCTACTTTCTATGACTGTGTCTCCACGTCAGGTGGCAAGTGGAATCTGCAAGTGGTGTCTCATTGCTCCTTCTAGTATATTCAGGCTCTGCAGTATGAATGGCTCTAATCTGCAAGGTGAATGGAAACTACCAGTCTTGTTCCACATTGAATTGTAGGTCCGATTCATCCTACAGAGCCAGAGGAGAAAGTACGACCCTCTGCTTAATGTACTAGGCGGTCTGGCTTCTAGGTCCAGGGTTTCAAAGTGTATCAACCTCTGTTTGGATAGCAGATGAGGACGCTGTAAGAGAGAAGCGTTGCGGGGGTATGGTGATGATGCAGATGGGCGCTTGCGCCTGCCTTTCTACAGTGTGTTTTCAGCGGCCTCGAGGCTCAGCCTGGGCTTCTGTAGAGACGCCAGGGCTGAGGTGCATCTGTTCCCTCTGATGGCAATGCAGGGCAGGGCCGCACTGGGCGAGCAACCTGTTCCGAACGCATTTAAAGTCTCAGAAAGCGAACCGTGATTTTTGTAACTGTGGCCTGGCTTTATTTTCCTCTAGCTTTGGTCTCAAGATGAGGATGAAAGAAAGGAAATATTAATCGCGTGCGGTGAGGATGAAGTTTCTAGTTAGTTAAAATTAAATTAGCTGGAGGTTTTGTTTATTGTGAAAGTCAGGCAAGGTCTGCTGGTTTTATATTTTTAAGGTATTTCACTTTCTGTTCAGGTACATGCTGTCAATCAAGGCTAATCAAACTGGCACCGTTAACATGATACATCATAGAATTTCACAATAATGTCAACCTGCAATTCTGTCAATCTGGTTAAGGAAAGTGGGCTAAACACAGTATTGTCATTGTGTAATGGCACTCAGAAGGTGTTACAGAATAATGTTGCCATCACCGCCCTTCCTCTGTGCCTGACTTCTACCCGCGGCAGCCCTGCTGCTGACAAATGGCTGGTGGCCAAAGCCTTCCCTTGCGTTTGCTGCTCAGGAGCCCTGGAGTGGGCCACGAAAGCGGAGATGCTACCCCACAGCACCTCTCCAGTCTGACCTCCTTGATACATCCAAAAAGGAGGCATTTCAGAAAACAGAGCCAGTATTTCACCCTACTTGCCTATGTGATGTAATATGCATGGACATTGGGTTTTCTCATTTATTCAGTCAGCATATGTATTATCCCTATGTCCTATTTTTTTTTTATAAATGTATATTCTGGGGTAATTCAAAATATCCACTTGACAACGTGCTACAATTAACAGTACAGCATCGGCTTCCCATCTCACAGAGCCATGGAGTCCAGCTCCTTCTGCAAACTTTATGTTTTGTTTTACAGCCCCAGCTCGTCATGGGTCCTCATTGAATGGGGGAAGATAATAGACTCTCCACTCTGGGAGCCTCTAGACTTGACTCTGTCCTTGAGGTTCTCTGGGAACCCTTGCCTAGATGTATGGGTTCGCTTCTGTCGGTGCTTCTTCCCTGTGGGCCAGTATGGCTGGAATTTAATTCTTAAATATTCCTTTCTCTCATCAAGTAAACAAACAGGCAAACAAAACAAACAAAAGACCTTATGCATTTCTATTATAAAGATAGACTAAGAGCCCTAGCTGGTTTGACTCTGTGGATAGAGCATTGGCCTGCAGACTGAAGGGTCCCGGGTTTAATTCTGGTCAAGGGCACATATCTAGGTTTCAGGCTCCTCTTGAAGGCTCCTCCCCAGCCCGGGCCCTGGTCAGGGCTCATGCAGGAGGCAACCAATCAATGTGTTTCTCTCACATTGATATTTTTCTCTGTCTTTCCCTCTCTTTTCCACTCACTCTAAAAATCAATGGAAGAAATATCCTCATGTGAGGATTAAATATACTAAGATATATTTTCAATTTTTTTAGTTTAAAAAAATCTTTATTGTTGAAAGTATTACATATATCCATATGTCCCCTTTACCCTTTCTACCCCACCCACCCCCCACCCCAGGCTCTCACCACACTATTGTCTGTGTCCATGAGTTATGCATATACAGTATGCATACAAGTACTTTGGTTACTCTCTTCCCACCCACCCAGCCCCGCCTTGCCTCTGAGACTCAATAGTCTGTTCCATGCTTCTATGTCTCTGGATCTATTTTGTTTATCAGTTTGTTTTGTTCATTAGATTTCACATATGAGTGAGATCATGTGATCCCTGTCTTTCTCTGACTGGCTTATTTTACTTAGCGAAAGAGAGAGAGAGAGAGAGAGAGAGAGAGAGAGAGAGAGAGAGAGAGAGAGAGAGAGAGGAAGGAAGGGAGGAAAGAAAGAGGAAGGAAGGAAGGAAGGAAGGAAGGAAGGAAGGAAGGAAGAACCATGCGAGAGAGAAACATCCATGGGTTGCCTCCTGCATGAGTCCTGAACCATGATCGAACCCACAACCTGGGTATGTTCTCTGACCTGGAATGGAAACCGCGACCTTCAGTGCATGGAACAGTGCTCCAACCAACTGAACCACCTGGCCAGGGCTATTTTTATTTTATTTTAAATAAGCCCTGGAATATGTTTTAGAGAAAATAAAATTTTTATAAAAAGAAAAGATTTGGCTAATTGGTAGTTTTCAATTTTTATATTTTATTATTGTTTTAAAATGAAAGAAACTTTCTGCAAAATTGTCTTACCCAGAAGCATAACCAACTAAAACAAAATAGAGCTACTTAGGATGATGTTGGAGAAGAAGTCCAAGCAAAACCCATCCTCACCCTCCCTTTGATGGGGCACATTTTGTACATGGCTAAAGTACATGGTTTCTGTGTTCTATTCTAGGAATCTTGATTCATCGTTTGGAATATATTTCATTTGCTCTCATGTGAGACAAACTACTTTGGAGGAACTGTTATTAGTCGGGCACACAAGGTTCAAGTTACTGAGAAATGTTCAGGTTCCCACAGTTAATGTGGAAGTGTTTAAAGTTGCACAGGGATATAAGAAGACCCAGAAGAAGCCTTCGCAGTATCCTCACTGTGCTCACCAGGCTGGTGTACTTAACACAGTTGGCATGCCTCTTGCTTTAGTAGCAGCTCTGGGATAGGAACACTGTCCCATCAGATAGCGTAGGATTTGTTTCCTGAGAATTGAGCATCTCTTGTCCTAGGCACTGGGCTGCATCCATGGTCTCATTCTTGACCAACTCTCCTCATTTCTCCACAGCACTCCCTTCTCTGCTTACTCAGAGTTGAGCGGTTAAAAATTTTAAGATGTAGAAAAGAAAACTGGAGTCCAGTGGATAAGAAAGTATTTAAAAATCAATTTACAAGCATGAGCAAGAGTCACTTAAGGCAGCAAAAGATAAAGGTGGGCATGGGAGAGATGGGAAATCCATGCCTCCCTCTCTCCTTCCCTCCTTTTCCTAATAAGCATTTACTGAGCTTCTATTTAGGGTAGAAAGTGTTGACAGGTACTATTAAAAACCTTCAAACATACTTTTGAAAAATAACATAATGCAAGTGAGTTAAGAAGTATAATGATAGAAAACAAGGAATAAAACACTTAGTTTGGCAACCAGCTTTTCCTTAATCAGTTTTGACAAGAGATGTTCAATATGATGGAAAGCTTAATATTACACTGAGTAATACATACAAAGGGAATATGTCTCATGAATGGTGGATAAGTTACCTTGAAGAAAATGGATGAATGGATCTTGTGATTATAAAAGGATATAATTAATTGAAAATAGAGATGCATAATTCCAAAAATATAGCCCTTTAAAATAATTAAAGGGCTATATTTTTCTGTGTGGCCATGTGCAAGAGGTAAAAATAATTTACTTTCAGCAATAGCTAAGTGTTCATCATTAGGAAGTTAGAGTATTAAGATAATAAATGCAAATGAATAGAGGTTTGTTAGTAATTGCATAGTTCAAGGTAGAAGAATCTTGGATCACTGAACTGTGGATCATTAATCCAGTATGATAACTTTAATTGAACAGTTCTAGACAGCATCTGTGTAGGTTCTAAGTAAGGCAAACAACCATAAGACAATGTAGAACGTGTTGGTGCCAAGGGAGAAATGCAGGTGGTGGTCAACTGAAGTTCAGAGCAGTGAGAGCTTCCTTCCCTCTGAGGAGCAGGGCGTGGCTCCCTGGACAAGGTTTCACTGGTTTCTAATTGCACTACAGTTGGTGGGACTTGAAAGTCTTTACCATGAAATAATGGTCTGACCCTACTTCTGTAGCTTCTACTTTCTCTCCGTTCTTCACATGTATTGGCCTTCTTTCAATTTCTTGAGCTGTCCATGTTCTTTTCTTATATTGCCTTTCAATATAGTTTCCTCCTGGAATGCTCTATTCAGTGCTCCACTTTTTCACCCATTTGACTTCAGTTCTCACTTCCCATTTCAAAGAAAGTATAATACCCTCAGGGAAGGTGTTTGTTTGTTTTTGTTAATCCTCACCTGAGGATATACTTTTTCCATTACTTTTTCAGAGTGGAAAGGAGAGAAGGAGGGGGGGAGGGAGAGAAGGGGAGTGAGTGAGAGAGAGAGACAAACATTGATGGGAGAGAGCCACATCAACTGGTTGCATGCACCCTGACTGGGGGTGGGGAGCAAACCCTCAATCCAGGTACCTGCACTTGACTGGGAATTGAACCCCTCCACTCTTTAGTGCGTGGGCCAACACTCTGACCACTGCTGCCCCACTGCAGGTCTGCTTCCTTTGCTATAAACACTTAAGGGCTCAATTCTTTCCCTCCATTGCTCTTGCAATTATGCATCCATTAGCATGATGGAATATTTAATATCTGTCTCCTCCACTGAATGTAAGCCCCATAAAAGAAGGGATAGTGTCTGCTTTTGCTTGACATTTTACTTCTAGCTTCTTGTGGTTTGATACTTGTTTGACAGAGAAGACATGTATTGCAGAAAGGAGGATCTATCTTGGGCCTTACAAGATGACAAGGAATTGCAACTGCCAGGGCTGGAAAGTGAGGGAGGAGCATCAGCAGGCATCAGTGGTGAGCATGCCTTGGGGTGTCCAGGGACTGATGAGGTCTGCCTTTGCTGAGCCACCTGGAGGGAAGGTGGGCCAGGTCACGGAGCAGCTCACCCTTGATTGTAAAGCTGTGACCCTTGGAATCTTGGAGTTAGGACTGTAGAGAGTGACTTTTTAGGACCCTAAGAAAGAATGATAATTTCATAGGAAAAATAGACCAGTTCTTTTTATTGCAAGCTAATATTTATAAAAGGACTTCAGCAAATTATGTTGTTGGGATCACAAAAAATAGTTATGTAAAATTAATATTTCTTAAATGAGAACATATACCAAACACCAACCAGCTGTTATGTGTAAAAGACCATCCTGGCTACTCTGCAGAGATGAATAAAATGTGGTCTTTGTCTCCTTCCTGATGAGGAGATGGGGGAGGAGGGATCACTACGGCGTTCAGTTCAGCAGAAACAACAGAATTTCCCCCAAATAAGCCTGTGAGAAAGCCCTGCTCTGATGATCAAGAACAGGATAAACACCCACTTCTTCCCATAAAGTCAAGTGACTGCACAGTAAAGCTTAAAGTTTTTGTCTTCAATTTTCTCCATTCTGACAGGAGACATTAATAAAATACTTCATTTAAAAAGTTTTTCCAGACACTAAAAGCCTGATACCAGTGTGGCACATGGGTGAGTGTCCTTCCTCCCAGCCTCATCCTGGCCCCCATAGCTCTCCAGATAGCATTCCGAGGTTCCAGAAATAAGGCAAATTCTACACTTGGAATAAAGGACTGACCAGTGAACTAGTTAACCACAAAGAGCTGCTTCTTGCAGTTAAGTGTCAACTTCACAGAATAACTTTAGGCTCAAGTGCCCAGTCAAAGCAGATGGATTGGTTCTAAGTACAGATTACTCACTACCTATGAATAATTGAGACTTGATTATTTTTGTCCAAATTTTAATTAGAGTGCATATAAAACATATCTTGTTTTAAAATTGAAATATTCATAGAGTCCATTAAGAATGATATTGGCTCAAACATTTGTCCTAGAGAGAATAAAGGCTTCATTTGCTTGCGGAAAGTTCAAGATACCATTTGGTTAAGGAGAGCGCTGCTCACTTAAAAAAACTAGTTGGTCAGAATGCAGTGGAATGGAATCTGAAATCCTGTCTGTTTTGGCAACCTAAGGTTTCAGTCTGATGTTCCTGAACAAATGAAAGGGTGCTAACTCATTTGATCATGTATGCTGCAGCGTTTTGCAAATACTCACATCTTTAAGCAATGTAAGACATAGCATGTTCTATGCTTGTAAAAAGCTAAAGACTTAGTTTTGCCCAAATGTTTCCCTGAAATAAAACAGTAAAAATGCAACTTTTGATTAAGAACTATGGAATTAGAGTTGATTTTCAGATGATATTCTACTAGCAAAATGAATGAACCTTCATTCTCTCATGTAGAGAATATTCACAGAAACTTAAATTTAATTCCTATAAGAAATATGTTTCTCCATTGAAGATGTTGCTGTTAAATGGATCTCATTTCATAAATATACACTTATGTAGACATTATTCAGTGTATATACATGTACACACACTATGCCCCAATAAACAAATATTCAGACACCTTCCTAGGCAGTGAAAACTTCAATTAAAAGGTTAACATTTTTTTTTAAATAAATGCAGATTCTTCCAAACCTACCTATCTATGCCTTTGCAACATGCATTTCTGGTGTTAATTCAAGGTATTGATGTAAATCTATTAAGCCCAGTGGCATTCCGTATGTCTTAGATAATGTAGTCCTAAGGACAAGGGCACCCGGGGTGCAGCTGTGAGCCACCACTGTCCCACAATTATGTTTGGACATAGAGATCTGCATCCAGATCTGCAAAGGCTGCATGAAAACGTGGTTTCCTGTGGTAGCTACAGAATTTTGAGTAGAAATTCTCTTAACTTCATTCTTTCTGGTTCACATAATCAACTGAATTGAAGCTGAACTGCTTATAAATGGGTTGAGAACACAGGCTTGAAACGCAGGCTGCCTGGTCCCCATCCTTATGCTGTCATTTACTAGGAGTGTTTTCTGAGCGAGTTTCCTCTTTGCCTCGGTTTCCTCACCTATAACACGAGCAACTCTACCACTGGGTTGTTGCAAGCATGCACATGTTAATACACACAAAGCACTTAGGTTTATCTATGTACAGCATTGCACCCAGTAAATATCATTTATTAATTATTTGGAAACCGAACATACTGTTACGCAGAATATAATGCAGAAAAATCACAGAATAAAAGTGACTGGTTCCCATGAGCAAAGGGAGACTTTATTCTCTCCCTGTTTTTCCTTTTTACCTTCATTTGTCATTATTTTTTTAAAATATATTTTATTGATTTTTTTACAGAGAGAAAGGGAGAGGGATAGAGAGCTAGAAACATCGATGAGAGAGAAACATCGACCAGCTGCCTCCTGCACACCCCCTACTGGGGATGTGCCCGCAACCAAGGTACATGCCCTTAGACCGGAATCGAACCTGGGACCTTTCAGTCCGCAGACTGACGCTCTATCCACTGAGCCAAACCGGTTTCGGCTGTCATTAGTTTTTTACTTGGAGATGCTGAGTATGTATTTCACTAAAACATATTGCTCAGTAGCCAGATGCTACCTACATGGTCGTGAGTAATTTGACTCATTGGCTACAACCGGCAAATAAATAAAAAAAAGAAACACACACCAAAACAAACATACTAAAATAAATAGTTGGGGTTTTCTAGGCCGGTCCTGCTGTCGGGAACCCTGCTGCTTGCATATAGAAGGAATCTTATCTTTTCATTAGGAGGAAACGGGGGCACTGACATCTCCAGCTCCTTCAGGGGAACCTTTCTGAGCGCGCTAGTTCCTGGTGTCTGAGCCCTCGGGCTGCCGCCGCTGAGTAAGGGACATTATTTATCATCACAGCCAGTGTCACTTCTACTGTTCCAAGTTTTCAGGCTGCTTAAGATGAGTCCAGTGTGCACACCGGAGGTTTGATCACACGCTGCGCAATGGATGGAGCAATTGGTTATTAATATTTTGGAGGCACATTCTGCAGTGAAAGGTCTGTTGTGATTTCCACTAAACCACCCAGATGTTCAGTTTTTTTTTCCCAATTAGCTCTTCCAGATTGTGCCAGGATAAAGATTAAGTTTCGGGGAAAGCTTCACAGGCTGCTCTTCAGTGACATTTTTGCCTGCCTGGGACTGATCCACTTTCTACCACTTTTAGATGTCACTGTTTTGCTGACCAGGTTACTTTACATGAATAAATCAGTATATTGAGACCAAATAATCTGTTTATTTCTACCTCTCACTAAAACTTTTCCTGTTACAAGGTCTGTCCTCTCCTTTCTGTTTTCCCTTTCCATCTGCTCTTTGAGTATACACTACGTGTAGAGATGGAACACAGTATTTTAAAGGACTCTGGGGAGGTAATATATTGGGAGCACTGTAGTTTAATAGTCAGTTATCTAATCTAGGAAGACCTTTTCCATGTGAATAAAAAAAAGGTAATAAATATATTTATAATCTGACCATATTTTTAAATTAAAAAATATACCTGGAGTTTGAATAATTAGAAAAACAGAAGTGCATCTTTTTCTGTTTGCAATTCCTGCATCTTTTTCTATTTGCCAACTCTAACCACATGCTGTAATGATGGCTGCTTCAAAGGTTGGCCTGGGAAGCCTGTATTCCTCTTATAGTCTGCATCACCACCCGTTACCCCAAATTAATATGCAATTTAAAGGAAAAACAAATGACTTTCTGTGCAAATTAAGCTTCATGACAGGGCTGCTTACACCCCTTCCAGTGGATTCTGACCATTAAGGCCCCAACATAGAATTCCTGGAGCTGCCATAGTTCTATGCCATATACCAATGGCAAGCCAGGGCATAGCAGTGAGCGTAACTTCAATCACCTACTGTTCATTTACTCTCCGCCTGGTATCAGTAGTGCACACCCTTTTCCTCTGGGGCACCATCCTTATTCTACATTTTGGCTCCTGTGTTTGGGTAGAGCTGTTTCTGCTTACGATCTTGGGAATGGATTTGTGATTCAGATTTTTCAGACAGAGATCTGGATGCTCCTGGCCATGCCATGGTAAATGGCTCAGCAATGGACATGTGAGTCTTTTGCTGGGGTTGTTAGAAGAAAAGCACACCATTTTCTTTGGATTTGAACCTAGGGCTTTGGTGGTGGTGTCAGCCATCTTCAGCCTCACGGAACCTGAGCTTGAAGCTCATTAGTAGAAGGCACCACCTGGAGATGGAGACAAAAATGATCCTACTGACATTATTTGAACCCCTGAAAAATCCTTCCCTCCCTCCCTTCCTCCCTCCCTTCCTTACTTCCTTCCTTCCTTCCTTCCTTCCTTCCTTCCTTCCTTCCTTCCTTCCTTCCTTCCTTCCTTCCTTCCTTCCTTCCTTCCGTCCTCCCTCCCTCCCTTCCTTCCTTCCTTCATGCTTACAGAATCATTTCCTGCTCAAAAACCACTGTACTGAACTTAACTGTTGCAAAATTCATTGAGTGACATTGACTAATGTTTTAAATATTTTCCTAGATTTTGCCTGCTTGCCTTCCTTCCTTCCTTCCTTCTCCCTCCCTCCCTTCTCCCTTCCTTTCCTCCCTCCCTCGTTCCTTTCTTCTTTCCTTCCTTATCTTTTTTTATGCTATAGTCTGAGCTGAGTTGGATATTTTTTGTGTATGTGCTTAAGTATGTGCAGAGTTGAATCTTCTCTGTCTTTCAAGTAAGATTTTTAATGCTAAAAAGGGAGACAGAGAGGGGAAAAAGCAAAGATAAAGTATATGAGATTTCAGATTATGTTTTTCTTAGGATAGAATAAAGTAAAAATCTAGGAAAACATTTAAAACATTATTCAATGTCACTCAATGAATTTTGCAACAGTTAAGTTTAGTACAGTGGTTTTTGAGTAGGAAGTGATTTCTGTAAGCACCAAGCACATGTGTTATAGGTCATACAAAGTATGTAGTTTTAGTATAGATGTGGCTCATCCTTTTTTTAAAAATATATTTTATTGATTTTTTTACAGAGAGGAAGCGAGAGGGATAGAGAGTTAGAAACATCGAGGAGAGAGAAACATTGATCAGATGCCTCTTGCACACCCCCTACTAGGGATGTGCCCGCAACCAAGGTATATGCCCTTGACCGGAATCGAACCTGGGACCCTTGAGTCCGCAGGCCAATGCTCTATCCACTGAGCCAAACCGGTTTCGGCGTGATGTGGCTCATCCTTATAATAATTCAAAGCTATGGCACAGAAGTTAACCTTTAAATTTGGAGAATGACAAGATTTCCCAATATTGAGGGTAAGCCTGCAAGACCATTAGCAACTTCTTTATTAAAATGGACTCTGGAAATTTTTCTTTCTGATTCAAAAATGTTCAAAGGTTTGAGTTTAATTTGGTTAAAAACTTGAGCATCTTTAGGAATGTCTAGAATAGCATTCTGTAAGTGAAAAATGTGGCTTGATAGTTTGGGTAGCTATAAAAGTCTTGTTTCCAAATGGATTTAAGAAAGAATTCAAAGCCATGTTTTAACTTTAATAGTCTTGAGGTCTGGGAGCTGTGCTTTTTATTGCTCTTCATTCTTTGATGTTGGGCTTGTAAAAGAAAGCTTGCTTTCAACAACTACCATGTACTATTGGCCTAACTATTGTAATGAATGTTGATTCTTGGTATTTGATAAAGTTATTTCTACTTGTTCCTTAAAGTACCACAGCATGACTTCTGTGGCATGCTACTTGAAGCATAAGAAGTGTATTCCACTTTGAGGTTTGGAAAGACTTTACAATTCTATGATCATGTTAAGTAACTTTTGGGATATAGTAGGAAGTCTTGTGAGACTCTGCCAGATCTCCCAAAGCTAAGCATGGTGCTTTTGGAAAACTTGAGCGTTAAAATGTCATGTGGGTTTGAATTTAACTACAATAATGTTTGTGCAAAAGTCTACAGGATTTGGTAGCATAATTAAAACACGAATATAGGCAAAGAAATTCAGGTATTTTAAAGTACAGGGATGAAACCAATCAGTATAAACTATTAATTCTCTAGGTTATCATAGTAGTGATAACACACAAGATAATTTTTGTTATGTCATACATCAATAATCATAATCATTTTTAGTAGTTCTGTGCTTATCATTGTTTCCCATATGGCTATTGATAAGTACTGATTTTCTTATAACTGCACAAATTTGTTTTCATATAAAATGGAAGAAATGGACCCACAGTTGTTCCAAGTAGATGTTGATTTATTTCAGACATAATTTGTAATTGAACGATGGGGAGCTCTCCTGTTTGTGCTCTGCCCCCTTTTCTAGAATGTTGGCTTTCTGAAAGCAGGCACCATATCTGTTTTATTCACCAACATATTCTCAGGATCTAACTGGATTCTCAATGTTTTTGAATATACAAATGAATTAATAAAGTGATTAAATTAATAAGCAAATTAGTGAACAGAATGAGATTCTTGAAATGGACTTAGGAAGTCAGGGTTTAGATGTAAAAACTTGTATGTAGGTGGATCCCAAACTAATTTTTGTCCTATTCATAAGAGTAACGTTATGAAAGAATTAGGAAGAATTTTTAGGGATGAACAATGAGGCAAATAGAAATCTCAAAGCACTGTGGTGAAAGGAATAAGTTAAGATCTAAAAGAGTGATGACATATCTAGTCCTACAACTGGAAACTAAATGAAACTCAAAAAATGATGGGTGAAATTTCAGAAATTATCAGTGGTCAGTTTTAGCCAGAGGAAATTTAGAATGAATTGTAGAGGGGGGACAAATGGTGAAATCCAATGATCATTTTGAGTCTGTGCATCTAAGTATGAAAAGTAATTGATGAAAGAAACTGAAATGGAAAATAATTTTTAGGTTCTAGCAGAGGATAGTTGGAAATACACTAGAAAGACATAAAATAAAACATGGATGTAAACTTTTATGAGACTACAGTACCCCATAGGTATTCCATAGGAATACCTTTATTATCACAATCTACATTAATATATGAGGCTGCTAGTGATGGTACCAAAAGATGTTCTTACACAGTGATGATGGGCTAGTTAAGAAATTTCTATGGTAAACAGAGGGACATGGGTTTTCATGAGCTTATTTCCTATTTCACATTTGCACATAGGGCAGTCACACTCTATATTTTAGAATCCTATAATGATGTGGTAGTACCTGCAAGTGCTTGTAAGTTTCCTCATCTTTATTATCACCCTTACATATTCTTTCCTATCAGGATCAGAAAGGCTATAGGCATCTAAGGCATTGATCAAACTGAGTCACCACTTTCTCATCTTTAGAAATGGTTTCTCATCACTATTGTATTGAAAAGCTCTTCATATTTGATGACTTTTAACCATTAGAACTTGGACTTAACTATATAAGAAGGACTTTGGAACTTTATTCACAGATACCTTTCTTCATTTTAATAAAGTAGTGTGTTGAAATTTAGAACCTTCATTCTAGAAGTTATTTGTGACTTTCTAATGGTGAGTAGAATTGTTGTACTCCCACAGAGACGGTACTGAGGAAACTGCCAAATTATTACGTACTAGAGGCCTGGTGCACAAAATTCATGCACAGGGGAGGGTGTGTCCCTCAGCCCAGCCTGCACCCTCACCAATCTGGGACCCCTTGAGGGATGTCCGGCTGCCCGTTTAAACGGGCAGTCGAACATTCCTCTCACAATCCAGGACTGCTGGCTCCCAACCACTCACCTGCCTGCCTGATCACCCCCTAACCACTCCCCTGCCAGCCTGATCGATGCCTAACTGCTCCCCTGTCGGCCCGATTACTCCTACCTGCCCTCCCCTGCTGGCCTGGTCAACCCTAACTGCCCTCCCCTGCCAGCCTGGTTGCCCCTAACTGTCCTCCCCTGCAGGCCTGGTCCCCCCAACTTCCCTCCCCTGCAGGCCTGATCCCCCCCAACTGCCCTCCCCTGCAGGCTTGGTTCCCCCCAACTGCCCTCCCTTGCTGGTCTGGTCTCCCCCAACTGCCCTCCTCTGCTGGCCTGGTCATCCCTTACTGCCCTCCCCTGCTGGCCTAATTGCCCACAATTGCCCTCCCCTGCAGGCCTGGTCACCCCCAACTGCCCTCCCCTGCAGGCCTGGTCCCCCCCACTTGCCCTCCCCTGCAGGCCTGGGTCCCCCCTAACTGCCCTCCCCTGCTGGCCTGATCACCCACAACTGCCCTCCCCTGCAGGCCATCTTGTGTCCACATGGGGGCAGACATCTTTGACCACATGGGGGCGGCCATCTTGTGTATTGGAGTGACAGTCCATTTGCATATTACTCTTTTATTAGATAGGATAAGGGCAACCAATTACAGATTTATAATTTACAGAGGAAAATTGGAGGTTACCTGAAAATTCACCTACTTAAGGAAATCCATTATGAGTCCCATAGCACTAATAGCAATTGCTATAAAAATTTTACACTATAAATTACTATTTTTTATTCATGCTATGAAAGATCAAAGTTTACTCTGTGTCTGTTGCATTTGTAAAGAAACATAACACAAATTTAAATAATCAGGATTGATCTATAGTTCTTTTATTTATATCCTCCCCTCCAGAAAGGATTTTACAAGACTTTTTCTGGAACAATGAAAGATCATATTTTTGGATATAGTGAAATTAGATAGTTGTTTAAAATAATGAATAACAGAACCAAATAAAAGTTGCCTCAAAGTAGCTATTTTGGGGTCAGATGTATTAGGGGAAAGTGAAACATCCTATTGTGTATCACAATGTTTTTGGATAACAGCCATCATGCTGAATAAATGAAGAAAGTAAGGTGTCTGAAATTCCAATACCTGGTCTTGTTCTTTTTTGTTGTTGTTGTTTTGGGGAAACAATTATTTATAGGATAGACATATAGGAATTCACTACAAAGTTTTTTATTCTCATTTTTATTAATGACTCATGTTAAGGTCTTGATAAAACTATGTTCTGCTTCAAAGTTCATTTTAAGAAACCATAAGATTTAATGTGGAACTTGAAGTTCAACTAATTATAATAATCCATACTGATTAGATGATTGGACTCCTCTATGACAGTTGAGTTCAGTTTTTCTTTTAAACTCTTTTAAGCTATTTCAAATATGGGAGTTAAATTACCTAGTTTGAGTCCTTTTATAAGAAGTCGTTTTAATCTTATTCATAGAAAATTAGTCCTCAAACACAATCCTTATTTCCTTATATTGGTATCTGTGAAATGTGGCAAGTCATCAAAAATAGCAGGGTGTGTATGGGGGATGGGATCATATCTAGTAACCTGGATTTTTATCTGTCCATACATTCTTTCATATCACCTTTAGCCATAAGGAATTTGGATTAAAAACAAAACAAAACAAAAAAACATGATGTTTCTTGAGGGCTAAATATGTGACAGCCCTACTGTTCATTTTTGAGCATTTGGTCAGAGAAATTATTGGTGTTATTAATATTGAACTTAAAATATTCATTTCTAAGTAGCAGAATGGTATTAACTAGGCACATCTAGAACATATAGGGTGGGGCAAAAGTAGGTTTACTGCTGTTAGTATGGAAAATAATTCAATAATTAATAAATAATACAAAAATAAACTGTGTTTGGTGTACTCACAACTGTAAACCTGCTTGCCCCACCCAGGAAAATCAACCAAGGAAAAAAACTTTAATATAAGAGATTTTGTGTGTGTATGTTTAATTTTCTATAATAATACCTCCCCATATTTGGAAATGCCTGTTTTAACAGATGATCCCTGGGTTGGTAAAATTATTATGTAAATTTTACATATATGCAGACACTGAGTAATAAGGAATCCTTATTGCCTCATTTGGAATCATCACAATTTCAGACATCCTTTGCAGCTACCATATACTTAATTCCAGTTACCTATACAGATACCTTTTATTTTCCCAGCTTTATTGAGATATAATTGACATAGGACATTAATGTAAGATAAGGTATATAGTGTGTTCATTTGATATACTTATGCATTGCAAAATGTTTCCCACCATAGCATTAGCTAACATCTCCATCTCATCATGTAATTACCATTCTAGCTATCTGTTAACATCCAGAACTGGTGTGCATGTGTCTTGAAGAAATAGACAAGAGGTAATATGTAATTATTCAAATAATCGCATTGCCCTGGAGAAAGAGAAGAAATTAAGAGCTAGAAGAGAACTGTGATGAGGAGGTAGATGTTTTTAAATGTGTGGAATTAGGATTAATCCAATAGATGAAATGGAGGGAAGAAATTGCCATTTATAAAAAAAATAATTATTGTATTCCAAATATAATTTTTTCATAAATGCTTATGTAAGTCATCACGTTGCCTCCTAAATTAGGTATATTTTCTTAGAGAAGAAAGTAATTAAGCTAACTTATTTGCCAAATTTGTCTAAATCTTTTAAGATAATTTTGTTTTTAATGAAATACCACTATAGAAATCAATGAAAAAAAAACAACAACTGACTTTAATCTGGATAGGAAGTTCTCACCTTTCAAGGGAAAAAAAAAAAAAAAGAGTGTAATTTCCTCCTAAAATCTATTTTGATTTTACTGTGAATGGAGCTTTCATTCACAACTTGATCATATTTTGAACTCAGGAATTATTTTTTTTTTAAATCATGGAGGTATTTTCTGATTGTATTTTTTAGCACAACTAAATAGTATATGGAAGGCATTTTTAAGATAAGTAGTTAGAATTGTACCCAGGTTGAATAGCCTTTTAAAAATACCACCATCTTAATTTTAATTGAATGCCTAAATCAATCAATAATATAACAAGCACTGCGGGGTCTCATTGGATTCTCCAAACTCTTCCCACCAGTGACCTATACTATGTGATACTGGAATAACCATGTTGCCTGTTCAAAAAACATGTCCACCAATAGTTCAGGTTGACAATAATTTCAAAGAAAAGTTCTTCTTGTATACCTACTATTTATTCTCTGTATTTTTTAATTCAAGACAAGCAATACAATTGGATATTTGATTTCTTTGCTTACTTACAATATGCTGGCCTAGGATTAGCATTGGGGGTGAATGTGGAGTTTTGCTTTATTAGACTAGCATTATATATTCCATTTAAACAAAATTATAGCATTTTTCCATAATCTTAAGGTACAGCCAAATAAAAGTGAAATATTTAATTTGGGGGGACTGGTGCATAAAAAGAATGTTTGAATTCATGACATATAATGATACAAAATAGCAACACATGAAAATTAATATTCTTAATATTGGAACAGAACTCACTTCAGGTTATTTTTATTTATTTCCAAGAGTGCCTATAATTTAATTAGTAAGAAATACTAAGGCTCTTTATAAGTTCTATCTGTAAATAACATTTTTCTCATAAATTGACCTAGTGACATTAAATTGGTACAAAGCTCAAAATCAGTATTTAACATTTAATGGAATGAACAAACTATTTCTGCAATTTAACTCAACATTTGCAGTAAGATGACTTGTACCCTAATGACTTGTAATTAATTTTTCTGAAAATCATATTTATGATAGTCTGCAGATTCGGGGCTTTATCTAATACATAATGTTCATTTTGAGCCTTTAATTGCATTTAAATTAAAATTGGCTTAGCAGGAAGATGAATTGTAGGAATGCATCAAACCACCCAGCATGTCCTGAAGATGTGAGCCTGAAAATGCAATTTGGTGGAGATGTGCAGAATCGTTTGGAGTTCATTAATTTTTATTGCACAGGTAGTTTTACTAAAGTAGGTTATTTTCTTTGAAATTTATATTTATGTTTATGTCAATAGCTGAATATTATATTAGCCCCTACATCTATTAGAGTTTATTAACCTGGCCTAATAGAGGTTGTTCATATTGAGAAAGGAGATAATTTGTGTTTGCTTGCATTGACTTGGTGAGACTGGGACTGTAAAAATGCATTTTTATGTTTATTTTTTTGGAGGAGAGAGGGGGATGGGAGTCTCCGTGAAGGAAGTCAAACAAGTATCTAATCGGGTTTCAGACTCAGGACTCTGGGGGAATCCAGCATGGACTCATCTGAGAAGGCGTCTTTACTATTGACCTTCGCAGGCCTTCTGGGCGGGTTGCCGTTTTCTCTGTGCAGGGCTGAGGTTCTGACCTGGCCTTGTATGGAAGGTTATTGATGTGCAGCTCTGTTTGGGGTTTAATGTGCCTGGGCTTTGGCCAGCCAGCTTGTAAGTGATTCCTTAACTTGCAGATGCCGCTGAGGTTATCCAATTTAATTATAATGTCACTTTACAATTATAAGGGAAAAGAGGTTTTTACGTTGTCTAATGAATACAAATTGTCCGCAATTTGAAAATACAAAGAAATAAAAATTAACATTTGTCCCCTTTGTCAGAGAATTTACATTTGTGCAACTGGTACTAATAAGTAAAAGAATTCCATTACCTAATTTCATTAGACATGTGTGCTTTTTGTTTTGGGCATTGTGTATCATTCTTACTAGTAAAGTGATATTGTTAGCATTTGCCATTCCGGACTCATCCCCCCCCCCCCACACACACACACACCCCCTTTTGCAGACAGTGTAATTAGAGAAGGAAGAGCTTCAGGACCAGCAAATGCCTGCTATTGAAATGAATTATATAATTGTGGTAATGATTTTCCCTAAAACTCTTCCTGCCAACTGTAACATTTTTCACCTCACTTCTTTTTTTTTTTTAATGCGTGTGTGTGCAGACGTACGCGTTTGTGTGCTGTCTTATTTCATGAAAATGTGGAAATGGTTCTCCATTCTGACAATCTGCTGCGCAAGTTCCTAGTTTGTGGTCAGAGAGGAGGGAAGCCCATATTCATTTAATACTCGCCAATCAGAACTTGACAGAGGTATTGCTTATTTCCTCATTTTATCACTGAAGCATGCTGTTGTAGTTTAGTCCCTAATTACTCTCAGACTGAGACGATCCAAATATCCCCATGGTGGTAATATTTTTCTGCCTGGGTGAGTCATTACGTTGTTTGGCAGGCTGAAACACCAGCCTTCCCTTGTTGGAGCACTACCCCTCATGTAGCGCCACATCCTCCCCCTGGTGCTGTCTGCTCTGCGACTTTGGTCCCGCTGTGACATTTCAAGCTATCCTGTATGCAATCACATTTGCCTGCCTTTGCTCTGACTGATTGGACCACTGCCAGTTCCCTCTTCAGGGCCAAGGACAGGAGAATGGGGGGGGGGGGTATCTGAATAGAACTGCTTAATGATCTAATGGACCAGTGCCTCTCTCCCGCTGAGAGAGGGGCCTTATTTGTTTGCTGGTTACAGGAAAGGTCAGGGAAATCCTTTTCAACAAAGGCTGTGACAGTGAGAATGTGCAATCCCATACATTACTGGTGTTTGAATAACTTAATACCTTGGGTGTGCCCCACCCCCACCAACCAAACCAGACACTCTTTGGTCTTTATTTCATTTCCAGCATCCTCCAGATGGCAGGAAATGGAAGTGATGAAGGTTGGGTTAGCACAATACACCAAATGCCCAGTATCAGGGCGCATCACGTCACAGGTACTCAGTTCTGAAGAGTGGATGAAGTTTAGAGATCTGCTCCCGAGAGCCGGGCTTCTCCATAGGGGCTATTAGACAGCCATTTTAAAGCAAAGGTACTTAAATCTCCAGGGAAACACGACTTCTTATTTAGTGGAACCTAAACACTTGTTATTTTGTTTTGGAGGGATGCTTCAGAAATGTGCTTCCCAGCTGATCTTTTCATATGTTCACACTTCATCAAAGTAAGCACAAATAACTATTTACCAGAGCATACTGGGAAGTTTCAGATCAAAGATTTTCTTAAAAAAGTTTTTATAAAGAAATAGGTGCAATGGCATAATATTGTGTTAAAAGTACCTGAGTTATAATGCTAAAGATAACATTATAAGAAAAAGTGTTCATCGATCTGTCTCTGGCGTTTTCTTCATACCCTGGCAAACAGTGCTAAGAACTGGGAAGTGGTTTTTTTTAGATGGAAAATGATCATTGAAACTATAAAAGAAACATACTGAAAGAGAAAAAAACACACAAAACTTAGGTTTGCCAGCTATCACAGTAGAAATTTGGCGAGAAATTAACTTATTAGGAGAGATTTGGATTAAGCCATGGAGTAACCAATTGCTACCAGAGCCTACTTCTATTGAGATGTTTATTTAAACAAAGAAATCATCAAACAGTAGTTTGAAGGAAGACTTTTTTTTTCTTTCTCTTTTTTATATTTTCTGGGAAAGGGATGGAGAAGGCAGGGGAGGTCTGTCCCTCCGTGTCACGGTTCACCTGCCCTGGCGGGGGAGGGTGGGGAGGCCTGCAGTCTGCTCACTCAACTGTATTAGACTAGGGCCGTCAGCCCCTCAGCTTTCACAAGCATTGAATATGTCAAAAAATCTTTCAAAGAAAGTGTAAATTTTAACTGGGCTGTTTCTGGTTCCTACTTAATGCTGTTTAAACAGCTTCAAGCATGTTGATACCCAAGAGGCTCTGGGAATATGTGCATCTTCATGGGGGTGTTGGTGGGGGTGTGATCCTGAGCAATTAGGATAAGAGACTGTTGGTATGGATAATTTCTAGATAGCTAAGAAGGTTGGAGTATTTCATCAAGCAACCTGAAATTAACCCTTTTCTTCAAGTAGGCTGGCTGTGCCTAGAGTCTGATTTTTCTACTGGGTGTTCCACTTTAAAGGATCCTCTCTTCTGCCAAGTTAGCCACTGACTTCCTTTAGAAGACTCCATATCTATGGCTTAATTAAAAAAAAAAAAAGGCTGCAAAATGCTCTATCTAAGAACAAATTATTACTGTGATTATCATGATGGTAATTATTTTCCGTGAGTCTGTCTTCCACTGGCATGTTAAGAGACCAATGCTCAGCTAGGTATGGAGTTGGGGAAAATTGTTGCCTTATTTCCCTTGTAAGAAGTCCTTGCCCTGCAGGGAGAGAGGGTCGCTCCAGCTGGAATGTGATGGATGGGTGATGCATGGACAGTCATTGCCTTCAAGCCATAGGTATGCTCTAGTTTGTTTTTGCTTTGACTACTATAGAAATAAAGAAAGAAATATAGCCATGAAATGTATGGAAATGTGGCCTTGGGGTGCTTAAACTTATTCTTTTCTCAAGCTGACATATAGTGAATGAAGAGGGCGATATTCACATGTACACATCTCACCCCTGATTGGAGTTTGGGGGTGTTCAATGACTTGTTTCTAAGAATAGCCTGGAAAAGGGGCCCGAGTGTCTTTCTCAGCAGGTAGCCTCAAACTGGGTAATGCATAGCATCCTAAAAATATGTGACTTAAAAGAGAGCTAGTTAGCCATGGTGCCAAATTTCTCTGCATAATTCATTTCCAGAAAATTACTGGGGGATTTCCTCTGAGGAAAGTGAGGGTGGGGGCAAAGAATCGATAAAAACGAGTAAAGAGGAAGACAGACCCTCACATATTGAAGAACAGATTCTGTAGTCCTGGGAGCTGGCAGAAATGTTAAGTGCTTTTCACAGTCAACATTCAAACAGATTATCAGATGGCATATTTCACCCTGTTGTTACTTTAAATGAAGTGACCATGAAATCAACAAATCTGCTGTCAGGTGCCTGTCACTAAGATAGTTCTTCCTGTCACACATGCCTCATATAGCAGGTAATGTGTTTTTAAGAATCAGTCCTGTGTCACCTCATCAAGTCCTTGTTAAAAAGATGAAATAAGACGGGTAGTGTTGTCTACCATGGAGTTGACTGAAATTCAGTAGAATGAAATGTACAGTCCACAAAGAAATGCTTCAAAGAGAGCAACCTAGGTACTAAGAAAGAATAGCTGCCATTTACTACCCCCTTACGGGCCTTTGTGTGTGTCCTTAGGATCACTATACACTTTTTCTTCTTCATTAAATTCTAGACTTAAAATCAATTAGATCAGAACTTGAACTCAGTGATGGGGGCTAGGTGACTTGTACCACCCAGCATATGCTCCTGCAGAATGCTAACATAAAGCTGACTGGGGATCTCTGGGATGCACCTGCTTTCCTTCTTAGAAAAGAGGGATTAGTTTATTCACTTGTAAGAGGTGTCTCACAATATTTTTTTGAGTTCTCTTTCTGCATTCAGGATATTTTCTGGAGTTTTGTTTTGTCATTGTCCTGTTTCTGCTATCCTTTGGCAGGGTGCTCTGAGTATTTTGGAATGAGAATGGAAAAAAGCGAAAAATCAGAAATTGAATATAAACCATGAACATGTTGAAAACCGTATGAGCAGTGCAATAAGCACCAACATCTCAGTTTATACATTGATTGGCTTTGAATTTTGTTTAATCAAAAGCTTTATTTATACAAAGAATGCATTGCATGTGTGATTTTGGTTTGGTACATATTGGTTGTAAGTGTGATTTACTCTTTGTAAAGTACCAGTACCAAGTACACCTAGTGCTGTACCAGTACTGTACAGCCCGAACACACGACCTGCAACTTCTAATGGGAATCCTTGATGTGATGAGGCATTAGGTTCTTTGAATACTACCAAAGTTGTATCATCTGGATTCAGTTTTTACAGCTGATAGATAATTGTGCATCTGATCTTATTATAGGGTCAGTCAATATACCAGAATGCAAGTTGAAACGAGGGGCCTTTTTACTCATATGTGCACACACCCCACCAATCCAGCTCTTACTGAATGTTATGGAGCCATACCAAATGGGTACAATAAGAGAAAAATAATACAACTGTCTGCTTTCTAGGAATTCAGTCTGGTGGTGGAGACACCCAAACAGTTGTTAATACCCATGGGTAAGTGCTAATGGTGTAATACTTGGCCTATACGATAGACAAGAAAGACTTCGCAGCCAAGGTAACATTGAGAGGGATCTGGCAGGGTGAGGAGGAGTTCATCAGGGAGCAGCACAGGGAGGGCATACATGCCAGTGCATGAAGGGGAAACATAGGATGACTGTGGGAGGAAATTGGATAAACGTGTTGGGCTATCCCACTAGGAATGTTCTGTTCCAAAGACTTCATTTTTTGAATGGCCTAGGAAAGAGACTGCCTTAGCATAACGTTAATGCATCTGGTGACTTGAAATACAGCAACGAGACCTGGGGTCACATTTTAACATGGTGTCATTATGGGAAAATATTGAGCTATTAACAAATCAACCAAAGGTCTTTTCTGATAAGAACAGTCTTAAGAAAATTGCTGATACTTATTATTCATTGCTAAGCTTGCTACTACTATTATTTTTATTTCCCATTAATGTTTATGTTTAGCATTGGTCCTTTTTCTTAGCTATCTCTAGACTTCCATAGATGAATTTCTAGATATTCTTCCCCAGGTTGCATTTGTAATGAGACTTGCAGTTTTCTTCACACTGCTTTACAGCTTGGTTGATAAAAATCACAATGTGTGTGTGTGTGTGTGTGTGCGTGTGTGTGTGTGTGTGTGTGTAAAATGTTCAGCTAGATAATCACACCTGTGGGCTGTGGTAACAACAGGAGTAATATATTTTACTTTTTTTCTAAAATTTCTACATTTTAATTACTATTTATATTAAAAAATAATAGCATTGACTTGCCATTTTTACTGCTTAAAGCTCTTGAGCACAGAAATATCATTTGTAATTTTAAAAGACCTGCTCATGTCTTCAGTTTTATTTTTGATATGTATTACACATTATGGAGTAGGTTGACAAGTATATTTTCCTTATGCTGTGGTTATTGATTTTTTCCAGCCTTTGAAGTGAAACTCCATACTCAAATGTATGTGGGATAATTAGTATGTTTCTCAGATGTTGTGAGGACCATTGAAAGAAAATCAAATGGAAAATAAAAGCCTTTAGATACATATACACACAACTTCTGGGGGATAGGAGAAGCCACTTATAATTTTATTAACTCATAGACATTTGAGTTTATGATTTCCTATTATTGGTCATTACATGTAGGATTAGGGCAGTTGGTCCTTTAATTATAGTATCAATTTAGAAAATTCTGGTATCTTAGAGTTTATTGTGAATTGTGGAACTTGCTTTTTCTGTCCTGAAATGAGCTCATGAAAATGCATGAATGTACTTGTCATTCGAGGTGGCAGGGGGTGTTTTTGGCAGTACAATAAGTTTTTCCCTGTAAAGAATAGCTAGGATGTAGCAGTGAAGTGTCGGAATGCATGGAGATCAGATTAAATGTATTTGAATTAGTATCTCTATGGGTTTTATATCTCAAAGTCAAAATAGTCATTCTCATCAGATAAAATTATTCTTGACTGGAGAAACTCTGATCCAGAAACAATCTATCATTTGAATCCCCTGATTGTAATATGAATGGATATTCAAGTTGTAACACACTGAGAGTTAATGCTGTATCCCAGTGGTTTATTGAATCACAGTGCCATCTAAAGCGTTTCTCCAAGAGCAAACCAGAATAAGTTTCTAGATACCTACTACCAGGGCACCTCTCTGTGGCCCAATTCCCGATAGTGGAATTTGCAAATGAAATGTCTGCCCCACTCCTCATCCAAGCAGTGTTAGTTCCTGAAGTACAAAAGTCTGTGCTGTAAGGTGCTCTTATCTTGAAGGTCCTTTGAATAAAATGATGACAGTGTTATTAACAAAAATTAAAACAAAAATTCAGTGTATGTGTGTGCCATCAGTAGCTCTGACATCAGTAGGTGTTTACGGCTAAGGGGCCATTTGTATTTACTTTATCTAATCCCTGTCATTACTTAAAGTTATCAGAACTTTAAACCGTCATCACTCTACCATGTCAAACTTGGGGGATTATTCCTTAGGTAATGAGCAATTACCAGAGGCATCATAGCAGAGAAACATGACCACTTTTAGTTTTGAAAAATAGGAATCTCCTCTATAATTCTGATATTTTTATTTAAGTGCCCCTTTAGGTCATACTTGCTACTTTTTTAGCATCGTTTCTCTTTTACCTTTCAAACATTATCTGTAACTTGATAGACTCTATTCAGAGTCTGCAGAGGCAATGTTTCCAATATATATAGCCCGAAGTCTCGCATTTTTCTTGTTGTTAATTTATGTTATTTGACTGTTTCCTGACCTTTTTTGTTCCCCTTAGGTTTCAAAATATTATATATAGTGTTATTTGACTGAGCTTCATAGACCACTTTATTAATAAGTGTCCCACCATAGATTCTTAGGTGATAACAGGTAAAATCATAAGTAAATCAAATACATTGAATATGAACTCAGTGACAGTCAGGGATACAGTAAAGCCATATTGATATAAGTACTTGTTTTAAATAATAGATTTCCAAAATTTGTTAGTTATTAATTAATGTTTCTTTGGCATAGTGGAAATAGCAAGGCTTTTGAATCACATGGAGCCAAGTTAAAATATTAGCTCCCCTTTATACTAGGTGTCTGTTCTTGAATAGCTTATCTGAAATATTTGACCTTCAGTCATCTCCTCCATGAAGGAATGATGATAGTATCTATATCTAAGGTTGGAATAAGAATTGGAGATAATACATATGAAGTACCTGACACATAGTGAAGATCAATACATGCTGATTGTTATTATTTAAAGTCACTGTTTCCCATTGGCCTCTTAAGTACATGTTAATAATATTTTAATTGGATGATAGAATATAATCTACACATATCATATTTTCTATACACATAATGAATGGTAAGTCTGTAGCAGAAGATTGAAAACATATTGAATAGATTTCAGTTATACTTGGACCTGCAGTGCTAACCCAACTTGAATGACAAGAAAACATTCTGACTTTACTATTTCATCATTATCAATATTTGGCTTGGTTTGCTCCCAAACTCAAGCCAAATTTGTGGGAAAAGAAAGCCTTCTTAAAAACAAAACAATAAGAAATAATATCTCTATGCATTAATTGTAATCATATGGCTTCTATTGCTTAACAAATATTTGTTAAAAACTAATAAGTAGTTCCTGCTACCCCCTGGCTGGCAAGCCACCTGGAGAAAGGGCAAATAGCAATATTAAAATATTTCCTCTAGATTAAGGAGAAACCAAGATGGCTGCATAGGTAAACACCTAAATGCTGCCTCGCACAACAATTTTAAAACTAAAACTAAAAGACAAAATGGACATCATCCAGAACCACAAGAAGGCTGGCTGAGTGGAAATTATACAACTAGAAGGAAAGAGAAAAGCACACTGAGACTCAGAGGAGCTGCAGGAGGCAGAGGTACTGAGATGCGTGCGCGGAGAGGACTGGCAACTGAGTGCGCAGCTGGCTTTCTCAAGTGGGAGGGAGACAAAAGCTCCCGACTGCACTGAACTCCAGATCCGGGCGAGACTCTGAGACCCAGACTCATACGGGGTGAAACTGGACTGTCAGGTAAGAGAAAAGCATACTGAGACTCAGAGGAACTGCGGAAGGCAGAGGTACTGAGGCGCGTGCGCATGGAGAGGGCAGGCAACTGAGCACGCGGCTGGCTTCCTCAAGCAGGAGGGAGACCAAAGATCCCAACTGCACTGAATTCCAGTTCCAGATGAGACTCTGGGGACCCAGACTCATTCGGGGATAAACTGGACTGTCTGGCAGTGGGCGGAACTCTCAGAGGTGCTTGCAGCGATTACCACAGGACACTGAGACACAGGGGCCTATTAGGGCAGGGCTGATGGGAAACCAATTCTGTCTGCTCTGCCCTGAGACCCTGCCCCATCCAAGCTGAGCACAGAAGCTTTTGCAATTTTGCAAGTCTTATCTTATAAGGCTGTCTCCAGCACAGAAGTTCTCCCAGCATAGACACAGCTGATCCTCACAGCCAATTGGCCTGGAGGGCAATTCCTCCAAGTGATACCAACAACAATCAAGGCTTAACTACAACAAGACTGCCCACAAAGGGGTGCACCAAGAGTGTCCACCTCAGGTAACTGGGGAGGCCGACCCACTGGGCCCTATAGGACACCTAGCACACAAAGACACTCTATCAACTCAGGGAAGCAGCCAAAATGCAGAGACAAAGAAACGGATCACAAATGAAAAAAATGGAGGAAAGCAAATGACTGGATATAGAGTTCAAAACCACGGTTATAAGGTTTTTCAAGAATTTTCTAGAAAAGTCTGATAAATTTAGTGAGACCCTTGAGGATATGAAAAAGGACCAACTAGAAATTAAGCATACACTGACTGAAATAAAAATATTATACAGAGATCTAACAGCAGACGAGAGGATCGCAAGAATCAAGTCAAAGATTTGAAATACAAAGAAGCAAAAAACTCTCAACTGGAAAAGCAAAAAGAAAAAAGAATCCAAAAATTTGAAGATAGTGTAAGGAGCCTCTGGGACAACTTCAAGCGTACCAACATCAGAATTATGGGGGTTCCAGAAGAAGAGAGAGAGCAAGATACTGAAAACATATTTGAAGAAATAATTACAGAAAACTTCCCCCACCTGGTGAAAGAAATAGACTTACAAGTCCAGGAAGCGCAGAGAACCCCAAACAAAAGGAATCCAAAGAGGACCACATCAAGACACATCATAATTAAAATGCCAAGGACAAAAGATAAAGAGAGAATCTTAAAAGCAGCAAGAGAAAAACAGTTAGTTACCTACAAGGGAGTACCCATATGACTGTCAGCTGATTTCTCAACAGAAACTATGCAGGCCAGAAGGGAGTGGCAAGAAATATTCAAAGTGATGAACAGCAAGAACCTACAACCAAGATTACTCTACCCAGCATAGCTATCATTTAGAATTGAAGGTCAGATAAAGAGCTTCACAGATAAGAAATAGCTAAAGGAGTTCATCACCATCAAACCAGTATTATATGAAATGCTAAAGGGTATTCTTTAAGAAGAGGAATAAGAAGAAAAAGGTAAAAATAAACGTTATGAACAACAAATACATGCTTATCAACAAGTGAATCTAAAAATCAAGGGAATAAAAAATCTGATGAACAGAATAAACTGGTGAATATAATAGAATCAGGGGCATAGAAAGAGAGTGGACTGACAATTCTTGGGGGAAAGGAGTGTGGGGTGCGGGAAGAGACTGGACAAAAATCGTACATCTATGGATGAGGACAGTGTGTGTGGGGGGTTAAGGGCAGATGATGGGGTGGGAACCATATGGAGGGGAGCTATGGGGGGAAAAAAGACAAAGTTCACAGTGTAAAATAGCAAGATAACATGAAAAACTATATATAATTATGTTAATAATTATATATATATATATATATATATATATGTGAATATATGTGAATATATATAATACCCATATATATAATTATTAACATATATATATATATATATATATATATATATGTTATATATATATACCTCACACACACATACCAAAGTATATGGAGAAAAGGGAGATTTGTGTGTAAGTAGGTTAATTTTTGGATGCTACTTGGAGGAAATAATTAAAATTCTTGGCAGATAGGAAGGGAAAAGGAAAGCTATGAAAAGGCATCTTGATGGGTTGTCTCAAGGAGCCAGAAAACAAATACCCATCTGGAATTTATGGGAAATATTAAGTTAATTTGAGAAAAATTATGAAAATATGCATGGAAGATTTTTGTTTACTAATGACAATTTTAGTTGATAAATGATATGTAGGAGTTTTAGTTTTTTGAGCAATAGGTCGATTCTTTATTTCATCATCTATGTACCAACATTGAGGATGAAGTGGTTAGAAGCATTGGGAATGAGAGATGATAGGCAGGAAAGGGTGCAATAAAACTAGGCATGTGTGCTTCAAGTGAGGAATTTTTTCATGAGAATGGAGGAGTTCTGTTCTGGAGGTGGTGGAAGCTAGGCAACCTTTAGACCAAGGCAGGGATGCATGCTTGGGTACATGCATGCGTGCATGTATTGGTTTGGGAGGGTATCAGTGAGAGAGGTAAGTACTAGTAGCCTCCACTTACAAGGGTTGTAAGATAAGCTGAATCCTGCAGGGGTGTGTAAGGGAGAGCCAGGCTTCAGTTAGAGTAAGAGGTAAAATATATGTTCTACGAGAAGGTATAGGATGAAGGGATTTCATTTATAGTAGAATGGATGTTAGAGAAACATTCACCAGTGGGAAAAGCCATGGTGGTAAAGTGAGGTGGGCTGAAAAGTGATGATCCATAACTGAGTGAGAGTAAGAGTTGATGAGAGGGACTTTGATTTTGAATCTTGTTGAGAATTCTGGAATTGAAATATGTGCATTAGGTTTAGTAGCATCAAGGTTCCCAACTATGACAAAGAGTTATTTTAGTGCTTGACAGAACTGGCTAAAGGTCCCAGTTTGTGACAGTCCCTGGTCTATTCATTTATAATCTCAACTAGAGGCCCGGTGCATGAAATTTGTGCATGGTGTGTGTGTGTGTGTGTGTGTGTGTGTGTGTGTGTGTGTCCCTAAGCCCAGCCTGCACCCTCTCCAATCTTGGACATCCCTCTCACAATCCAGGACTGCTGGCTCCAAACTGCTCACCTGCCTGCCTTCCTGATTATTCCTAACTGCTTCTGCCTGCCAGCCTGATCACCCCCTAACCACTCCCTTGCTAGCCTGATTGATGCCTAACTGCTCCCTTGCCAGCCCGATTATCCCTAATTGCCCTCCCCTGCAGGCCTGGTCACCCCTATCTGCCCTCCCCTGCAGGCCTGGTCACCCCTACCTGCCCTCCGCTGCAGGCCTGGTCCCCCCCAACTGCTCTCCCCTGCAGGCCCGGTTGCCCCCAACTTTCCTCCTCTACTGGCCTGGTCCCTCCCAACTGCCCTCCCCTGTTGGCCATCTTGTGGTGGCCATCTTGTGTCCACATGGGGGCAGGATCTTTGACCACGTAGGGGCAGCCATCTTGTGTGTTGGAGTGATGGTCAATTTGCATATTACTCTTTTATTAGATAGGACAGAGGCCTGGTACAGGGGTGGGGGCCAGCTGGTTTTTCCTGAAGGGTGTCCCGGATCAGGGTGGGGTTCCCTTGGGGTGTGGTGTGGCCTGGGCGAGGGACCTGTGGTTGTTTGCAGGCCAGCCACACCCCCAGAGACCCAAGCGGAGGCCCTGGTATCTGGGATTTATTTATCTTTTATAATTGAAACTTTGTAGCCTTGAGTGGAGGCTAGGGCAGGCTAGGGTGGGTGGAAAGCTTGGCTTACTCCATCGTTGGGGAAACCCAAGCCTCCTGCTCGCTCCGTGGCCACAGCCATTTTTGTTGGGATTTATTTATCTTCTATAATTGAAACTTTATAGCCCTAAGTGGAGGCCAGGCAGGCCAGGAAGTTGGGCTTCCTCCATCGCCAGGGAAACCCAACCCTCCTGCTTGCTCAGTGGCCACAGCATTTTTGTTGGGATTTATTTATCTTCTATAATTGAAACTTTGTAGCCTTCAGTGGAGTTCACAGCTGGCCGGGGTGTGCGGGAAGCTTGACTTCCTCCATCGCCAGGGAAACCCAAGCCTCATGCTCTCTCCAGCTCCATGGCTGTCGCCATTTTTGTCAGGATTTATTTATCTTCTATAATTGAAACTTTGTAGCCTTGAGTGGAGTCCATGACCGTCCAGGGTGTGGGGGAAGCTTGGCTTCCTCCATTTCCAGGGAAACCCAAGCCTCCTGCTTGCTCTGTGGCTACAGCCATCTTGGTTGGGGTAATTTGCATACTCGCTCCTGATTGGCTTGTGGGCATGGCTTGTGGGTGTAGCTGAGGTATGGTAAATTTGCATATTACGCTTTTATTAGATAGGATTATTAGATAGGATATGGAACAACAGTGTCTCAGAAAAGTTACAATGGTGCTTTCTTTTGCAGTCTTAAAGAACACATTCATGCCAGAAGTAGTCTTTTCTACATTTAAGCTTAAAAGTTTCTCTAGTCTTATAAGTAGAATTAGTGATTCCCAGAATCATCTAAAAGAAGGGGCTCACTGAGCATCTCTGTTAATATATATTAATCAGTTACCTCAATTGCAAAATTGCACCTCAAATTTCAGCTCAGTGATTCAAATTTTACCTAACAGGCTTGATATGATTAAAGTCTATAGATTTTTTTCATGCATAGGTTTATGTATGGACTTTTCTCCTGAAATATATATTACTCTGTAAGTGGAAAATGTATTGATTAGCAATAGATGAATTTCTGTTTCTAGTGTTACCGGGGTTTGACTTTGCAAAGCAGATCATGAGGACTCGGGTGGTTACATGGCTTCCTGAAGACCCAAAGAGGCTCTGGTCCTGCAGAATCATAAATTTAGAGGATAACCCTATAGATACCACTTTTAAGCTCCAACTAATTTCCCTTTGTCTCTGAACATGGGAATCTGTATTAATTTGCATGACTGTATGGGCCTCACTATTCATTAGTAAAATAAATTCAGTCCTTGTAACATCAGACAAACCCTTGGTTCATTGTTTCTCATCTGGGCTGTTGAATGTCATGAGACAAAAAGTCCTTGTAACATCAGACAAACCCTTGGTTCATTGTTTCTCATCTGGGCTGTTGAATGTCATGAGGAGGGACACTTCTCATCTTGAACTATCACGAGAAGGGAGTTTCAGGCCCCGTGCCTTAGCATCCAGAAAGTATGTCCTGTACTTCTAGAGCTGGGCTGGATGCTAGAGGTCAGTAGCTTGCCCTCTAATCTGAAACAGGAGTCCCCTCTTCAGCACCCCCAGGAGTGAGCCAAAGGGCAGGTTTGATTTGCTCTGAGGAAAAGCACATCAAGACCTTGGAACTTCAAGGGGCTGAGATGGGGTGCAGTTATTCAAGCACAGGCTGAGGAATGAGTGGGCGAGGAAGTTTGATTCACACACTGCAGAAGTTCCCGCTAAAATTCTATAAAAAAACATTCCATTTTGACTGGGTTTCAGGTTCTGTATAGGAGTAAGAGGCAAAAGAGAATTTTAACCTTGCTGGAGGATTTAAGCAAAACAGGTTACATTGGAAAACAAAACATAATACTGAAGAGCCTAGCTTTCCCTTTTTAGAACATCTGAAAGTGATGAGTGAAGGCTAAAGCAAATCACTGCTTGGTGTGATCATGATAAAACAATACCAGTTTGCCCTGTGGCAGGACTAGTTCATACAGCAGCCTATCCTTTCTGAGAATCCAGGCCCTCTGTTAGGCACCGCTAAAGGTCATTTTTTCACAGTGCTCCCAGTATCTCTATGAGGTAGACAGTCTTAGTATCCCATTTTCAAAATAAGGAAACTGAGGCTTAGCAAGGATAAGTAGCTTGTTTAAAGTCTTATAACCAATGAATAGAAGGACCAGAATACAAACTCAGGGCATCAGATAACAAATACTAGAATATGAACTTTTAGCCAATAGAAGGAAAAACTCACACAACAGAATATTCTCATTCTTAGGTCATGCATATTGAAGGATTTAGGAGTAAAATTTTTTGTCATATGATCCAGCAGTTCTGCTTCTGGGTATACACAACCAAAAGAATTGAAAGCAGGGGCCTGAAGAGACATTGACAAACACATGTTCACAGGAGCATTATTTGGAATAGCCAAATGGTTAAAGAAACCCAGATATCCATTGCAGATGAATAGATAAAAAATTGGGGTATATACATGCAATAGAATATTATTCAGCTTTAAAAGGAAGAAAGTATTGACACATGCTATTAACATGGATGAACCTTGAGTGAAATAGGCCAATCCCAAAAAGACAAATCATGCCACTTATATGAAGTACCTAGAGGAAATTAGTAGAAAGGTGGTTGCCCAGGGCTGGAAGAGGGTGGATAGGGGTGAATGGGGTATAGAGTTTTAGTTTTGCAAGAGGAGAGTTCTGCAGATTGGTTACACAGTGCTATACTTAACACTATTGAACTATACACATAGAAATGGTAAGACTGTAAATTTTTGTTATATTTTACCACAATTTTAAAAGGTCATGATGTTTACAGTTTACCTTGAAATGTTTGCCAAAATGTGTGTGTGCATGTTTATTTTTATAGATTGAGCAACTATTGCCAAATATTAATAATTGTTTAATCTAGATAGAAAGTAAATTGGTATTTACTCTCCTATTTTAATTTTTTTATATTTAAAATTAAAATTTGGGGGAAATGTCCTATATGATAAAGAGGTAATATGCAAATTGACCCTCACACCCTCATGTCACAAGATGGCCGCCCCCACGTAGTCACAAGATGGCCATCCCCACGTTGTTGCAAGATGGCCGGCAGGGGAGGGCAGTTGGGGGCAACCAGGCCAGCAGAGGGGGGCATTTAGGAGCGACCAGGCTGGCAAGGAGGGGGCAGTTGGGGGCGACCAGGCAGGCAGGCAGGTGAGTGATTAGGAGCCAGCGGTCCAGGATTGTGAAAGGGATGTCTGACTGCCAGTCCCGGATTGGAGAGGGTGCAGGCTGGGCTGAATTTCATGCACCGGGCCTCTAGTATAGTTATAATAGACAAAAATGATTTCATGCTTTCATAATATTTAAAGCATTAATCAAATACCCTTCAAGTTACAGCTTAAATCCATCATCTTCCAAGACATTTTCTGACTATTCCAATTTCTACTGACTTACCTTTTTTTATATAAATAACAACACTTAGAACTCATGCTAGTTATATCCTCCAGTTTTATTGTGTACATTTGTTCTAATTATCTGTTGCTCTGTAGCAGAGTAGCCCAGAATAAGTGGTTTCAAATACCCCTGATTTAATTTTGCTCATTCTGTGGATTGCTGGAGAGGTTTTTCTGCTGGCCTTACCTAGGCTGTTTGTGTGGCAGCTTTCACCTGGCACATGGGCAGGGGTTGGCAGAATGCATAGGTTTTCCCGCATGTTGCTTTTCTGCATGGCTAGTTTGGGCTGCTTCAAACAATGGAGGTCTCCGGTGGTGAGATTTCTTACACAGCAGCTGGCTTTCACTAGAGCAAAAGTGGCCATTACCTGGACACTTAAAGGCTAGGCATCACCTCTGTCACTCTATAATGGCTGGAGCTGATCACATGGCCTGCCTAGACCCAAGAGAAGGTGAAATAGACTCCACCCACTTCACCTTCTTTGCTGCTATCCACCTATTGATGGGAAAATCAGCAAAGAATTTACAGCCACATTTAATCCAGATTGAAGCGCTGTTCAGTCTGTCAAATTCTGTAACAGAGATTATGTATTGATGAGTAAAAGGCAGTCCTTGCTCTTTCATAGGACAATTGGGTCCTACAAAGAAAGAGAAGGCAATGGGCATGTATTAAGTAACCGTGATACATACTGCTAATTACTCATCTTTAACACAAATTCTAGGGTAGAGTTACTGTTTCTGTTAAATAGGTTACATAGCCAATGCTTCATGAGGTTAAGAACCTGCTGACTTAAAGTATACAAAGTGGAGAAATTCAACTCAAGTCGGCTTTCCTCTTTCCTCTTTATTTGATGCCTCACATGGAAAAACAAATAGCCTCATCAATTTCTAAGATCCTTTGTAGTTGTACAGCCATATTGATCCGATGGAATAGAGTGGGAATACATTATAATACAAAGCCCTGCCCCTCAGTCTCTCCTTGTCCCTCCTACTCCATTACTATGCCGCTGTACCTAAGATCCTCAGGGATGTCATTCAGTGTTTCATCTCCATGACTTCACCACCCTCATTCTCAGATGCTTTTCATCTTTTGGGGTCCAGCTGTGTCACCCCTTTGTTGAGTGTACCTCTCCTAGGCCTCTGTTCCTGGGCACCATCAGCACACTTTGCAAAACCTTCTAGCACAGTCCTTTCCAACAGGGGCCCAGTTTGCCCAGAAATCATTTAGCAATGTCTAAAGATATTTAGGGTTGTCACAACTTGGGCGGGGGGTGCCACTAAAATCTAGTGAGTAGATATTAGGATCTTGCTAAACATCCTATAATGCACAGGACAGCTCCTAACCACCCCCCCCCCCCACGCACACACACACCAAAAAATTATCTGGCCCAAAATGGTCCACATGTTGAGAAACATGTGCCAAGGTTGGGAAACTTCACAGAGCCTTTATCACATTGACTTGTTGTTAGTTGTTTACATGTGTGCTCCTCCTGATAAATTAGGAGCTTTTTGTGAACATGTTTTATTTTTCACTTTTATATCACCATTGCATGGCACATTGCAAGGACTCAGTAAATGTGTTCTGGCCATGAATTGAAACCAATACCTTACGGAAAGTATAACTGAAGTGCAATGGAGTTGAAGGAAAGAGAGATTCCTTCCCTCTGTGACTGGCCAATAGGAAAGACTCTGTGGGGGAGGTAGGGTTGGAGAAGCCATGGAAGGAAGGGTAGGATGTTGAGTGAAGGAAGAGAACTTTAGGGCAAGGGAACAGTGGGAACAGCATCTGGGGAGAAAGAAGAGCACCATGTGCTTAGGTAAGAAGTTGTTCAGTGAGGGTGGAGCATGCTGTGTGTAAGGGAAGAGTTTAATGTAGGGCTGGGAATTTTGACTTAGAATGACTGCCTCCTAGGGCAAATTTTTTGTAATCAGTAAGGAAACTTAGAAGGCTTTTGATTGTGAGATGGATCAGGTTGTCCTTAGGAAGACCACAATGGAAACAGGATTTTAGAGACAAGAGATACAGACTACTTGGGCAATCATTGCTCTAGTTCAGGTCATGAGTATTTCCTCAGAGATTATGCCATTAGAGGCCCAAGGAGAATGTGGACACAAGATGTGATTTCATTCCCCAAGTAGATGACAAGCTGGATGAGAACAGGAATAGTGACTTCTCTATCTGTGTCACCCACAGCACTTCACATGGCAGAGGGAAGCGCATAGAATACATGTTCAATACATGAATGAGGCAGATATAATCGAGTGAGACTAATTTCCACATATAATTTGAGAAGATAATCTTTTTCTTTTTGGAGAACAAAACATATATTCTAGTTGATTGATGAGTATTTTGTAATTGGTTGACCAGTGGTGAGATAGATCATATTTTGGAGGATTGAATCATGAAGGGCTAGAATGACCTCTAGCTTCTCCCGCTGGTGGGTCCATGCTGAATGCTTTCCTCATCAGTTCTGAGTGAGGTGAAGCACCCATGAATATGTGTTTCTTTAGCCTTCCTGTATTTATTTTGTTATCAAGGTTTTGCACACCTCCCCTAAGGTGGAAGAGGTAATTAAGTTTTAGTATAAAAGACTTCCTACCAGACATCAGGCTTCATGGGGGAATAAAAGTAAATCATAGATAGCAAGAAATATCAACCAATGATTAGAGCCTGTCCTGTTAATTAGTTCAAATAACTTCCAGGCAAGATTGTGGAGATTAGTAGATACTCTAGAGTTGACCAATATAAGATGGGATTTAAAGTAGGATGCAGTTCATCCTCAAGAGGTGGTGTGGGCTGGGAAACAATGGAGGACAGAGTGTTCTGGCCTTTTTGGGTTTTTCAATAAGTCCTGAGGTAACCTGGGGTAGGTATACCTTTATTTACAGTCTCTAATCTAATTACGAACATGAGTAGAACAAATGTGGTACTGATGTTCTGCTTGAGGAAGTTTGAGGGTTAATATAATTCATGTCCATAGGCAGAATAACACAGCAGAAAGAGAGTATTGGGTTTGACTCCAGCTTTGTCAGCTTCTAGCTGGGTGACCTTGAGCAGACTTGTCAGTTCTCTACTTTAGTCTCTCAGCTATAAAATGAAGATGATGATTGTTCCAGCTTCTATTCTGATCGGGGTAACATAGGTATTTTCTGCCTATTTGTTTATCTTACCCATTTGATTAAATTCATAAAAGATTTCTCTGACTTAACCTTGAACTAGAGCCGTGGTCGGCAAACTGAGGCTCGCGAGCCACATGCGGCTCTCTGGCCCCTTGAGTGTGGCTCTTCCACAAAATACCACGGCCTGGGTAAGAAGTGGCATTAGAAGAAGTTTAAGTTTAAAAAATTTGGCTCTCAAAAGAAATTTCAATCGTTGTACTGCTGACATTTGGCTCTGTTGACTAATGAGTTTGCCGACCACTGAACTAGAGGATCTACCTAAAAAATGAAGTATTTATTACTTTCTTTTGAAAATTGCTATCATTTCTCTCAATTAAAACTTACCTCCACATAGACAGGGGCCTTGTCTGAATCATCCCTGTGCCTGGTTTACAATAGCAATTGGCTCATGTAGGTGCTTAATAATTTTTTGTTGATGGAATGTTTTCATAATGCATGAGGCTCTCCAAGGCTGTTCATCCAAAGGTCCCTCATGGGTCTGTCTTTTTTAAAAATATATTTTTATTGATTTCAGAGAGGAAGGAAGAGGGAGAGAGAGATAGAAACATCAATGATGAGAGAGAATCATTGATTAGCTGCCTCCTGCACGCTCCACATTGGAGATCAAGCCCGCAACTCGGGCATGTGCCCTTGACCGGAATCGATCCTGGGACCCTTCAGTCCACAGGCCGACGCTCTATCCACAGAGCCACACCGGCTAGGGCTGGGTCTGTCTTTTTTAAACTAGTGGACTTTGAGCTAATGTCTCATTTATCTACATATTCCATCCACACCCCTTGCACCGCCCCTCCCAACCTTATAGAGTATTCATTAATATTTGTGGAGAAAGGAAGAAACAAATAACTTCATAATTAAAATAATATTTTTCTTCATAATGGGTATCTTGATACTCTGAGAAAAGTTGTTTATTGATGAATATTAACAATATCAAATAAGTAGCAGAGGAAAATTTTTGCTGAAATCCTCAGATCAATCCCAAACAACTTTTTACCTCTCCTCTCTCAGGCACTGGGAATAGGGCCTTATTCAATAAATAGTTGATAATTGATGAATGCATGGAAGATGGTAACACTTTGGTAAGTTTTGCTCCTTGCATCAATATATGAGGAATTATGTAAATATGGACACTTAGAATCAGTGTAAAGGGAACTGGGGGTTATGGGGGGAACGACACTAAGGATGTGAGCATCACTTGCTATATCATTCCTCATGATGATTTCAAAAGCACAGAGACAACTATAGTGAGAAAAGTTTAGCACTGCATTAAGAATTAATACTGTATAGGCCCTGGCTGGGTAGATCAGGTAGTCAGAGCGTCATCCTCATACACAAAGGTTGTGGGTTTAATCCTAGGTCAGGAAAAAAATTTAAAGTAATACTATATAAATTTGGGGGACAAAGGACTTACACAATTATTTAGTACAAACAAGGATGTTCTGGCTTAATAAATGCATCTAGGATACGTTTTTCTGTTGGTCTCTTCTCAAGGCAGGCAGATAGCAAGTTCTCTCCTTTCTATGTAAACCCGGTATCCAATCCTGATTTCATATTCCCACTCTGTTTTTGTAATTAAAACATCATTTATACTGAGAATAATTAAGACAACTGTACATTTGATTTTAAAATCAGTTTTGAGTATTGTGCCTTGTCAAGCTACAAGAATGGTTCCTGCAGCTTTTACAACATAGCATTAAGGAGCAGACAGTGACCGCAGGCACCTGAGTGGAAGGCTTGACAGTTTGATAAATTAGGAATGACACTTGCCAAAATGGCTGTCCTTCCTGCAGTCCGCCAGTGGAGCATTTGCACACTGTTAATTGAATTGGCAATTTGTGTAACAGCGCCTGCCCCTGAGCTTTTGTAACGCCGGATCTGCCATTTAACTCTGATAATCCAGGGCTTGGGAATAAGGACGAAAAGCTTCACATGATATTACTGCAGATTTAAAATGACAGTCAGGGACCTTGTTGCCAATTTCCCATTAAATGAGAAATAATTAACAATAGCAATAACAAAGTCTTATAAAGCTGGAAAGTTAAATTGACTTTTCAGCACTAGTATTCTACAAAATTGCTTCTAGTGTGGTTATCGGATTGCCCTTTCAAGATTATACACCCTAAATAGTGTCATATGATGAAGCAAACATGGGATGTTCTGCAAGCTAACCTGTTTTATTACTGTGAAAATCTTCTGATTATCTACAGGGATTGTATTGTCATTACGAATGTGTTTAATGCTATACGGTTTCATAGAGATAGAGAGGCCTTAATGAAATAAGAGATTCTTATTTCCTTACTTTTGCTAGTAATTTAATTATAGCTGCAACAAAATCTTGAGCTACAGCTAAGTAATGTCAATTGTAAGTTTTACAGAGTAGCGTGTGTGCTTTTTGTGGGGTCCTCCCTTGATGCCTTCCAGAGTTTTGAGAACTCCCGAACACGTGTGTGTGTGTGTGTGTGTGTGTGTGTGTGTGTGTGTGTTCTACTATCATATTTGGAATAGCAGTTTAGACCAACACAGATTCCTGGCACAAGATTCTTTAAAAATTTCAAAATAAGTCAAGTTTCCACTGTTCTCAAAGCCACAGATGTCACATTTCATCACTGTGTTTTATTTAGTTCTGAAGGTCAACGCCTTTGGCATGGTATGGAGTATGTTATGCATCATGGGCAGGGGTGTTATTTACCTAGTACCCTCATAAGGTTTGAGGAGCCAATTTTATGGCAAAAGATTACCTTTTACAAAGATTTTAAAGTTATTTTTATTATAGACTCCCACTTTGCAAGTGTAGTCATACTGGTGTCCATCGAACTGCTTGGTCAAGAAAGGAGAACAGAGTTTCCTTAGTATTCAGGATATTCAAGAATAGGATGAAGGCTTCCATGTTCACTGTGGTTAGAAAATAAGATGTTTTTCGCTCTGTTTTTCAGAATTTGATTTTTTGGACCAGTAAGTGCATTTCGTTAATTTAATGTGATGACAGGATACATGAATGGGAATCCCCAGATAGAGTGAGAAATGAGGATTGCCATGCTGGAGAGAGATGTGGACCTTTCTATGTAGAGGTTACACCTGAAGCGGGAGCTCTGGTGACTGTGAAGGGCAAACAGAGGGACACGGTGTTACAAGCATTAACAAGTAAGGCTTGGGAGGGAAGTGGGAGTCAGCGAAGCAAACAGTAAACGCGGAAGGGAATGGAGGAGGGGGCAGGCGGTAGAACAGGGTGGAACTGCACTAAAAACAAAAGACAATGTATGCGGACTCAGAGCACCGTGGCTCTATAGACTGGGCAAGTCAGGCAATCTTTTCTGGACGCCCATCTCTTCATTGAGATGGAATAAATATATGCTTGGTTTTACCTCCGAGGTGTTTTTTTTGTTTGTTTTGTTTGTTTGTTTGTTTGTTTGGGGGGGTTGTTAAAATTAAATGGAGTATTATTGTGAAAATAGTTTGCAAATCATAAAACACTATATGAAAATGTAAGCTGTTAATATAAGTAGCACTATAGTAAGAGCATAATTTAGCAAGGAGTTGTCAATATCTCAAAATCCATAAGTCTGTGAGAGACAATGAAGAGGAAGATGCACGGGAAATAAAGAGAAGCGTGTGTATATTCCGTTCAGTGGCGAGGACAGACTACGAGGTCTGGACTCTAGGGCGTTACTGCGAGACAGTTTGTAAAGGAATTCGGGAAGCAGGTGTGCATGTCAAGGTGGTGGTGGACACTGCCCGCATCCAGGATGGGATGGGAGTTACAGAGCAGGAGAGGAGCTGGGCATGAACACTGCTGCGTTTCCACCATTTGAGATATCTCGGAAATTGAGAACATGCCTTGTAATTGATGTGTATATTTAGTATGATAGTTTTTGTGTGTTTTTTCTAGAAGAGCTGATTGTAAATTGATGACATATTTAAAAATTGATAGTGCTTTAGGACTGTTGCAATTGGCAAAATGTTAATATGGATATAGCTTGCAAATGGCTAAGTTTTGCAAAGTTCATTGCCAAAATATATGAAAACCTTCTGTACCTTCCTCATTCAAGGGTAGGATATTATATTAATTGTCGTTTATTGAATGCATATCATCTTGAGTGTTTACTATGTACTAAACACTGTGGTAAGAGTTATATGTGCACTAGAGACCCAGTGCATGAAATTCGTGCATGGGGGGGGTGTCCCCTCAGCCCAGCCTGCACCCTCTCCAATCCAGGACCCCTCTGGGGATGTCTAGACCAGCAGTCAGGCATCCCTCTCACAATCCTGGACCGCTGGCTCCTAATCGCTTTTCTCAATCCTGGACCAGGCCCCTAACTGCCCCCCACCCCCCGTCAGCCTGATCACCCCTCACTGCCTCTGCATGCTGGCCTGGTTGCCCCTAACTGCCCCCCTCTGCTGGCCAGGTTACCCCCAACTGCCCCCTCCCTGCTGGCCTGGTCATCCCTAACTGCCCCCCCTGCTGGCCTGGTCATCCCCAACTGCCCCCCCTGCCAGCCTGGTTGCCCCTCACAGCCCTCCTGCCGGCCTGGACACCCCACACAGCCTGCTGTTCAGTCATTTGGTCGTCCTTCACTAACCCCCCTGCTGGCCTGGTCGCCCCATGCAGCCTGCTTGTTCAGTCATTTGGTCGTCCCTTGGGCCAGCCCTGGGTGGCTGGGCAGCCGCCATCCAAGACTTGCCTGTGCCTCAGGCTGGCCCTGGGCAGTTGGGGGGCTGAGGGGACTGGGGGACTCTGGAGGCAGGAGCATGGAGCAGCCGGATCTGCCTGGGGTCGGGTCCAGCCTTGTCACACGCCTGCCACCCCAGCAGAGCTGAGGGGACTGGGCACTGCCATCTTGTGTCTGTGGGTGCCGCCATCTTTGAAGGTGTGACAGTCAATTAGCATATTCCCTCCTTATTGGCTGTGGGTGCTGCCATCTTTTGTGAGAGTGTGACGGTCAATTAGCATATTCCCCTCTTTATTTGATAGGATAATGTCACTTAATTCTTAACACTAAGGAGGTCATGACTATTTTTAGCCCTCACAATATGTATGAAGAGACTGAGGTTCAGAGGTCATGTTACTTAAATTCCTGGCTGAATACAAAGCCTGTGACTGGGTTAGATGCAGAGGAGAAAACAGAGAAGCACAGGAGGGTTCTGTCCCTCTGGATGGCAGCCCAGGAGAGCTGAAGCATGTTATTAAGAAACATCCCTGCATGGAAAGACACGGAGTACTCTAAATGCCGCCATAGAAGCAAGAGCGGTCTAGAGGGATGTGGAGGAAAGTGACATCATCTCTAACAAGAAGTAGGGGAAGTTTCTTCGCAGACAGGAGTGGGGCAAGTAGAGGTGAGGCAGTGGTACACACAGGCGGAGGAACCAAGGGAGTAAACGTTTGGAGGCATCAATGTGTGAAGGAAAGTCAAGTTACCAGGTTTGATTGGGCAGGAGCATGAACGAACAGGAATAGTGAGAAACCAAGGCAAAGTAATCGCTGCATTTCAAGAAGCTAGTACCCAGGGTTTGGTTGGTATAATTACGAGTTCACTAGTAATCAGTTTTCTTTTTTCTGCCAGTTATTTTGGTTTTGTGTTTCTGGGCACTTGGTAAACCCATCTCTGAAATAATAGAAGGTTTCTAATTTGGTTTTGGTTATTTCCTGTTTTCAAAATGTTCTATAACTCTTTTGTCCCTGGGGAAAAATTATGACAGATACTATTTTAAATGTCAATGGACATACATAAGAAAGTTTATTTTACAAGTTCAGTGGAAAGAAATACCCTGATTTTTTAAAATCCTCACCCATGGATATGTTTTATTGAATGAGAGAGAGAGAGAGAGAGAGAGAGAGAGAGAGAGAGAGAGAGAGAGAGAGAGAGAGAGAGAGAGAAACTTCGATCAGTTGCCTCCTGTACTACCCTGATCTGGGATGGAAACCACAACTTAGCTATGTGTCCTGACCAGGAATGGAACCTGCAACCTTTTGGTGTATGGGATGACCCTCCACCAACTGAGCCACCTATTTTAATGTTGATACTGAGCTACCCATCATTCTGGATAAACTTTGGGTTGAAATGACCTCATCAGGGATCTGGGGGAATCTGGGCACTAATCTCATTTCTAAAGCTTCTTTTATGAGTGTAGTTATTGCTGTTGCTTCTTCTTTTTAAATCTTGCATACTATGTATATCTTTTCTGTTTTTTTCTACATTTTCTTTTATAGATTTTGTATACAGTTCTGCTTATTACCATTTGTTGATCTTATTCTTTAAAAATACAGTTTAATTTCTTACTCTTTCATATTATTTTTCTCTATGTCATTTATTTATGCTCATATGATAAAGGTTCATTTCTTTTCTTCCTTCTGGTTTTCTCAGTTGTGCTTTTTCTTCAGATCAAAACTTATGACTTTATTTTGTAACTTTTGAGCTTCCTGAAATCTGTATTTAAAGGTATACATTTCCCTCGGAGACCTGCTTTAGCTCTGCTCCACAGATTTTGACATGGAGTGTTTCTGACATCATTCCACTCAAAATCTTTTGAAAAACATTTTCTGATTTTTTTTATTCAAAGTATTTTTTACTAATATGTTATTTATTTCTCAAACATGTTAGAAGTTTTTCACTACCTTTTTGGCGTTATTTTTACTGTATGTTAGAACACTCCTTACCTCTCAGGCAAATGGTGCTTTCAAAATTCCATCAGGTGACAGCTATTTGCCTTAAGGATTGGACACATTCTACAGATCCTGCTGAGCAGGTGCCAGGTGACAAGCCCTGGTCATTAAGGTTTTATTCCAGAGCAGGACGGAGGGAGCAGATAGTAAACAAGCAAGTGCATGGGCCACGTGAGAGAACAGTGTAAGTGCTGGGAGAAACGAAGCAGGGCGTGTGGCAGAGGTGACCTGTGGGGCAGGTTGGCTGCTTTTGATTGGGTGGGTGACACAGGATACCTAAATGGACATTTGGACAGAGACTTGGATGACTAGAAGGATCTAGCCATAAGTGTGCAGGCAAAGAAATCCAGGGCAAGTAACAAACACAAATTACTTCTCAGGTGAGAAGTAATTTGGTATCTTCCAGGAACAGATATATATTTAAAGAGAGAGACAGTGGGGCTTGGGTGTAGGGAATAATATTAGTAAGTCTTTTTTTCCCACTTTTATTTTTTTTAATGTATTGGAGTGATATTGGTTAATACAATTATATAGGTTGCAGGTGTACAATTCTATGATACGTCATCTATATATTGTATTGTGTGTTCACCACCCCAATTCAAGTCTCCTTCCATCAGTATTTCTCCTCCCTTTAGCCTTTTCTACCTCCCCCACACCCCGTTCCCTCTGGTAATCACCATACTGCTGTCTGTGTCTATGAGTTGTTTTGTTTGTTTGTTTGTTTAATCCCTTCATCTTTTTCATCCAGCCCCCCATCACCCCTCCTCTCTGAGAGCTCTCAGTCTGTTCTCTGTATCTATGAGTCTGTTTTTGTTTTGTTTGTTAATTTATTTTGTTCATTAGATTTTACATATAAGTGAAATTATATGGTACTTGTCTTTCTCTGACTGCCTTATTTCACTTAGCATAATGCTCTCCAGTCCATCTAGTGTTTTTTCTAACTTTGTTTTGAATATTAATATGAGATTGTATGTGTGTGTGTATAACACTTAAAAGGATGCCTAGAACATATTAAGTTTCACATCAGTGTGTGTTACTGTTAATGACAGCAATCTTTTAGCATTTATTAATACTTTATCACATATAAGGCAATATAAAGGTTCAATTGAATAAATAAACACAGCATGGATAGACTAACCTCACTTGTACCCCTTTAAATTTGTTGGTTCTTAAAAACATTTGTGTTTTTCAAATTAATAATCTCCATATTCATTTTAGTATACTTCCTGTGTGGCCCTGGGTGAGTCACTCTTACAGAGATGCTGTGAGGAGTAACTGAGGTAATGTTAAGTGGCATGCGTGATGATATGCCTCAATGGTAGCTATTTTAATGATCTAATTATAGTTCAGTACATTCTGTTTAGGTTCATAATACCTTCAGTTTGTGGTTTAATTACTTGGAGGGACAATTCTATTCACTGTATACTAAATATATGACAGTATAAAATAAGAATATAGACCACTTTTCTGTCTTCACAGATGCACTTTATGCTTATTAGACATCTCATATTCTACAGGCTTTCTCAGAAGCAGCCAAATAAATTGATAGTCACTTAACATGCAGTTTGGAGGGTCAGGGAATAGAATTTTATGGAAAAAGTTATTCAAAATTCTGTCTTTCCTGGATTTATTTGTTTGTGAGGACATAGAAAGACTCGCAATTTATAATTTCTATTGAGCAATGTCCTAGTGTAAAGGGATAGTTTACTTATTTATGAAGAATAATTAATTATTTGTTGGCATGAAGGAAGAAAGCATTCTAATGAAGCCATACATTTTAAAGCTTGAGGTGGAGGAAACAAAAGTTGCCAAAATATAGACTATTTACATCTAGATGATTTAGTTTGAAGGAGATAAAACATTCCTCAAACTGGTATAGTACTAAGAGTAGCAGTGAGTTGCAATTTATAATAAGATTTTATATGCTGCATCGTAACTCTTGAAATTGAAACTCCTAAATCAGGAATCATCATATCAGAGTAAGATCTCATCAGTATCCAGGCATTTTTAAGACTATAAAGTTGTTCATAATTTATACATACGATTATAGTACATGTATAAGAAAACTTCAGCTATCTGGAACTTAAAGGAAATTATTTTGGATAAAAGAGGGCCTATTCTTTAGTCACCAGACTTTTTCTTTTTAATGTAAATCATTTTGGAGAGATTTTTTTTTGTGTGTGTGTGGAAGGTAATCAAGCCTTTTCTTCATGACTTAGGAGCATCATTATGTATGCATTTCATTACCATGAAAATAATATGGTATGATGTCCTTAGGGACCATTGAACTATGGAAACTGTTTTGACTGGATACTAAATTGGCCGAGATTATAGTGTATTTTATGGATTTTTTTTCCTGTTATTTATCCCCCCCCCCTTTATTTCCCTCTTCTTTCCTTATTGTCAGCTATAACTTCTCTCTGCTATTAGCATTTCTGTATCTCCTTTTTAATTTGCTATTTCAAATATGCTTTTAGGCCAACACCTAGGTTTGTTGGGTTTATATATAAACTCAGTGAGAACAGATCCTGATAGAGTACAAAAGGACTCTTCCTGGAATAAAGTACCTGGACTTTGTGATATCTCTTTTGACTCTTCAAAGACATTTTTCATTTTTCTTCATCTCATTTGCATTTTGGATTAGTTAAATATCTTTACATAAAGCACAGAGACACTTTCTGAAATAAACTGTCATATATTTGTGAATGTATGTATGTGTGCATGTATGTGTGTGTGTGCATGCAAAGAACAACATACATAGTTCTCCAGCCTTGAAATATATTTATGGCCAATTCTCTGACCTATAGTGATGCTGCCCCCGAAATAAATGCTCTTCCTTGTAATGCTTTTATAGGCCTGGGAGAAAAACCTGCCACTTCTCTAATTTCCTTTTTACAGCTGAAAATGTTTTAGCCTATGTTTTGCTCACTGAATATCTAAATGAAATTTTTGATGGTTCTACATAAAACTTTGAAGGAGCAAGCCTTCCCTACAATTTTAAGTAGAGCTTTTAGAGACTCCAAATTTTAAACATACATAAATTATTATAGTTGTAAACTTCGTAAACTGATTTGATTTATTTCTCTAACTAAATTTCTTAGTGTGGTTCAGCTGTTGGCTTGACCTCTTGACTAAAATAAGTTTACCAGCATTTCATCGAAATGATTCTTATCTTTACAAGGATAAATATGGCCGTATTTCTCAAAAATTCAGATTAAGGATGTTAGATTTCTGGCGTTTATGGAGACTATTTTTCTTTTCAAACATTTGATCAGTATCACAGAATATGGTTAGACACCTTGGAAAACCATTAAATAGAAATGCATCATGATTTTTAGGGGAAGAAAGGCAAACACAGAGGAGAGGATGTTAGATGATTCACCCGTGTCCCCCAGCTGACCATGTGGGGCCAAAAAAGCTGATTTTTATGTTTTAAAATTAATCCAACATAGATTAACCATGTCACATCCCCTTAACCATAGGCGTATGAATCTCAGGGTGGACAGCTGTTTGGATGTCCCACACTGGGACTGCTGCCCTCAACAAACACTTCTGATTCTCCTACATGGTCACTTGGCAGCATCTCTGTGCACCCATATGGCTCAATGGCATCGTGCCTGTTTACAAGTCAGTCGAATTGTTTCCCTAGGACCCAGGTGACAAGCAAACTGCCTACTGACCTGTGCATCTTCTTTCTCAGAAAAAAAAAAAAAAAAGCTTACCTTGGAAACGACCTCCAAGTTTATGGCACTATATTTATTGGCATTTCTTTGTTTTCTCTACCATTTGGGCACTTACTCTGTCTGTAAAGATAACCAAGGAAAGAAGAATAATGATATTTTCTGCAATTACTAAGCAGGTAGTTCAGAAACAGCGAAAGACAAATTTGGACTGTCACCTCTGGCCTCAGTATGCACACACTTCCCAGACATCTGTAGTCCTGCTCAAAGATGGGATGGAGCATATGACACTGAGACTGGCCATACACACAACTTTTCAACTGGTTTCACTATTGAAGTAGGAGTAGTACTTTTCATGTAATGAGATGATACAGAAGAAGTACCCGGAGCTCCTTGAAACAGATTTATGGATTCATGTGACTACTCTATGCTTTGATGAAGGAAACTGTGCACTAGCCCTGGAATTAACAAATGGATATTTAACGTGTTCATCGTTCTTTTCTTCTTTCTAAATAGCTATTTTGGGTAGCCTATTTGAGTTTATGAAACACTTTTACCTATGTTGTCTTACTTAGTCCTTATGTAAAATTTACAAAGTAGGTTGGTAAGGTATTATTATTATTAATTTTATTTTACAACTAGAGGCCCAGTGCACGAATTCATGCATGGCTGGGATCCCTTGGCCTGGCCAGCGATCGGCTAGAGGGACCACAGGAGGTTGGCTGGCAGCAGGAGGTTGGCTCTGGGAGTGCACTGACCACCAGGGGGCAGCTCCTGTGTTGAGCGTCTGCCCCCTGGTGGTCAGTGCGTATCATAGCTACTGGCTGGTCGTGTGGTCATCCGGTCACAGTCGGTTAGGCTTTTATATATATAGATTATGAAAACTGGGACTAAGCGCATTATTGTGCTTTGTTCCAATAAGTTTAAGTGACAGAGCCAAGACACAAACCCAGACAATCTTTTTCTGGGAGTCCATTGCATTTAGCATAGAAGTGTTAGTGTAGGTAGCTGGATAAAGGAAGAAGTCAAAGGAAATTGGACACTGAGCCTGTTTGCTTCAGTAGGAAGCTACAGCTTCAGCCACTCCAGGGAATCATAGTATTACCCTGCCAAGGATTAGCAACCTCCCTTCCCCAGCAAAGGTATCAGATTGGGCATGAGTAGGGGGATGTAATCCCATGTGCAATAGAAGTCAAAGTGGGGCAGGGGAAGGTGCTTGACCATAAAGGCCTGTCAGTCTAGCCTGGGAAAACAAGGGATAGGTCAGGGGGTGGACCCATCAGAAGCCCACAAAAGCTTGGGAAGTTGATTGTTATTTTAATAAAGTTCCTGGTTCTTCCCATGCCTGCGATAATGAAATCCCAGGGGACAAAGAAGAGCTCCCTCCCTCACTCAGGAACTCGTGAGCACATGCAGGTCTAGCAGACAACTGGGCCCTGAGCAGACCACTTGGCTCCAAAGGAATTAGCTTTAAAATGAAACAAACTCTGGACGCTGGCCTCTGTTTTTGGCTTGCTGAAGACACGGTTGGACTTTTGCCATGGCAGGAGGGACGGAGATTAGGCATTGGAAACCCAGGGATCTATTTCCACTGGAGTAAGTCTTGCCATGCCACAGTCTCCCATGCATGGGTCCTTGGATTGCTTTCCTAATGATCCCTTTGTAGAACATGATTTACACTGGCGATAGAAGAATCCTTGAGAGTGTGCTCATCGGGATGGATTCAGTTTTATTTCATTAAGTGAAGCCTCTAAATACTTAAGGGATTGATTGGAAAATAGATATTAACATACTCATTAAATGAGACTTTAATAGAAAATATCCCTAAGAGCTGCCATTGTAATTTATTGCTTTTATTTCCTTCTTGGACTTGCTTCTTGAGTAATGTTTTGGGTCAGTTTCTTGGCAACAGCTTTGATTCAGTTGTTTCCTTTTGTTAAAAGGTCAAAGAATTTTCATTTGCCTAAAAGGAAGAAAATTTGTCAGGATTCCAGAAACCCATATTACTCTAGATATGACATAACCCTTTAAATCTGCATCACTTCTAATTAATACCAATTTATGATCACTGGCATGATTCTAAATTGATTTTATTGAAGCAATTGAAAATAATTTTAAGAAGTTATAGGTAAAGGAGTTATGAAGGCAACATGGCCTAATTTTACTATTGCTATTATCTTCCTCTTTTAGATTGGAAACTTTTGAATCAGAAGTATAATGTAATTGGGAGAGAAGATTTATGTAGCCAGGCAGATTGTCATATAAATTCTTAATGTTGAATATAAATGAGAAAGGGTTAAAAAGTTAGATTGTCATTGAGTCAATGTTTGACATCTGAATATCTGGAAATATTTGGAAAGGGGGTATGGTCGAATCACTGAGTCTTATTAAAGTACAAATATCCCTGTGTTTCATTCCTATTTATAAGGGTGTCTTGTTATGAAAAAGCTCTTTTTCACTTTTAAGAGCTTGTCTAAAGTGGATTTTACATATCGTACCATTCACCTACTGTAAGTGTAAAGTTGGATGATTTTTAGTAAATTTCAAGTTTTGTCTCGATCACAACAATTCAGTTTTAAAAGATTTCCATCATCATAAAAAGTTCCCTTGTGCCCACTTATAGTCAATCCCTGCTCCCAGCCCCAACACCAGGCAAACATCAATCTACTTTCTTTTTCTCTGTAGTTCTGCCTTTTCTAAGGATTTCATGTAAGTGTAATAATAAAATATGTACTCTTTTGAGCCTGGCTATTTTCACTTAGTATAATGTTCTTAAATCTATTTCCAGTTGTATGTGTCTATAGTTGTGTGTGTTTTTGTTTGTTTGTTTTTACCAAGTAATAGCTTATTCCATGACTATAACATGTATTATTTATTTAGTTACCAGTTGATGGACATTTGGATTGTTTCTAATTTTGGCTATTTTGAATAATGCTGCTTTGAACATTCATATATAAATCTTTGTGTGGAAATATATTCTCATTTCCTGTGGATAGATACATAGTAGTGGAATTTTCTGCGTTATATGGTAAATACAATGTTTTGTTTTTAAAGATAATACAAAATTTTTTTCTACAAAGTGATTAGATTTGACCATTTAACATTCTTACCAAAAATGTATTCCAGTTTTGTTTTTGTTGTTATTTATTACAGCTAGTTTAATTTTTTTATTGTGTATTTAGTATCTTATGATTTTGATTTATATTTCTGGATAGTAAGTCCTCAATTAACATTGTCAATAGATTCTTGGAACTGCTGTGAATTGATTTCTAATAAAACCAATTTTACCATAGGCTAATTTGACATAAACAAGAGGTAAGTTCCAATGGCATCTCATCAACCTTATATCGAAATGACATTATTTGTGGACCTACTGTATTAGTTTTATTTTGCTGTATAAGAAATTACCGCATGCATAGCAACTTAATCTAGATTTTTATCCACAGTTTCTGTGGGTCAGGAGTTTGAATGCACGTTAATTGTTGAGGGTCTCATTAGATGAAATCAGAGTTGGATGAGGCCATGATCTCATCTGAAGCTTGAAGTCGTCTTCTAAACTAAATGGTTTCTGGAAGACTTCAATTCCTTGAGGTTGCAGGATTGGTCTCCCTGTTCTTACTGACTATCAGCTGGGGATAACTCTTAGTTTCTAGAGAATACCCTGAAGGGTCCTTGTCATGTGATGCCCTCCAGAAGCAGTTTACAACATGGTTGTTTGCTTTTCAAGGCAAGAGGAAGAATCCCTCTCTCTTTCATGGAAGACCTAGACCCCTTTTGAAAGGGCTTACCTGAGTAGGTCAAGCCCACCCAGGATAATTTCCTTTTTTATTAACTCAAAGACAACTGATTAGGGACCTTACTCACATCTACAAATTCCCTTAACTTTTACCATATTATTCAAATTCATCATGGGAATGATATCCCATCATCTTCACAAGTATTGTCCATACTCAAAAGGAGGGGATATATAGCATATACACACCGGGAGCAGGGATTTTGAGATCTATCTTGGAATTCTGCCTACTATATCCTTAATTACTGATGATGTTGAGCATTTCTTCATGTATTTGTTAGCCATTTTTATATCTTCACTAGTGGTCCAGTGCATGAAATTCATGCATGGGTGTGGTCCCTGGCCTGGCCGGCAATCAAAGCGCTAGAGTCTGGTGTGTAAGGGCAGGTCTCAGCTCACGTCTGGGACCTGGGCAGCACCTGGGCCCCTTGGCCCCCATGTGCCCCCCTCTGCCTGAGTCATGGCGCCTGAGTCCCCACACAGAGATGCAGTAAGTGTGGCTGGATGCCATGGGACGGGGTGTAGTTTGGGCCTCTGGGGAAGCCAGGCAGGCAGTACGCTCTCTCCTGACTTCGCAGACCGGCTCCTGTGCAAACCCATGGGGAGTTCGACTGGCCCCTGTGGTCCTGGCGGCTGTGGGCTGGCTCACCAGGCAGAGGCTGCACAAGTGTGGGGCGGGCTCCTTGAGGGTGCCCAGCACCTGAGCGCAGGGTCTTACCCAGAGCATGAGCCCTGGCATCCTGGGGGAGGGGAATAGGGGGAGTGAGAGCGAGCTCGGCAGACATTCTGCATACTCACTGCACCTCTATCCCTGTCACCCCCACCCCCAGGTAGCCTGTGAGAGGTTGCAGCCCCCCCGCCCTGGCTTCATGGGAGGTTGGTCACCGCCACCCATCCCTAGCTCCCTGTCCCAGCCCTGGGCCAGCCCTGATCAGGCGATCAGGGCCTACCAGCTCCTGGTCACCTTCTGTAGGGTGATCAGGCCCCTGCTCTCACCCACCTTAGCCTAGCGTCATCCACTTACCTGGTCCACCATCCAGCCGTGATCCCACTCTCATCGGGGCCCATCGGGGCGGCACTGCTGCCTGCTATCAGCGCTGCATCGCCGACACCCACCATGTTCCCTGCCACTGCATGGTGGTCAGCACACATCATAGCGAGTGGTCAAACTCCTGGTAGAGGGGACAATTTGCATATGAGGCTTTTATTATGTAGGATTGGTGAAATCCTGTTTAAATATTCAGCCCATTTTTAATTAGGTTGTTTATTTACTTTTATTGAATTACTAGAGGCCCAATAAATGAAATTTGTGCATGGGGGGGAGGGAATTCCCTCAGCCCACCCTGCACCCTCTCCAATCTGGGACCCCTCGGGGGATGTCTGACCACCAGTTTACGGATGGGGTCTAAACTGGCAGTTGGACATCCCTCTCACAATCTGGGACTGATGGCTCCTAACTGCTCACCTGCCTGCCTGCCTGATTGCCCCTAACTGCCCCCCTGCTGGTCTGGTCACTCCCAACTGCCCCTGCTGCCGGCCTGGTTGTCCCAAACTGCCCCCCTGCCATCCTTGTTGCCCCTAACTGCCCCCCCCCGCCTGCCTGGCTACCCCTTACTACCCCCACCCCTGCCAGCCTGGCCACCCCCAACTGGCCCCCTCTGCCGGCCTGGTCACCCCTAGCTGCTATCCCTGCCGGCCTGGTTGCCCCTCACTGACCCCCTGTTGGCCTGGTCGCCCCCAACTTCCCCCACCCCCTGCCAGCCTAGTTGCCCCATGCAGCCTGCTGTTCGGTCATCCGTCTGGTTATTTTGGTTGTGACAGCCCCTGGCTTTTTATATATTAGGATAAAAGGTTATATATTCTGGATACAAGTCTTTTATTAGATATATGATTTGCAAATACTTTCTTCCAGTCTGTGGCTTCTTTTCTTTTTCTTAACAGATCCTTTTAAAGAGACAAGGGTTTTTAATATTGATGAAGCCCAATTTGTCATATTTTTAGTGGATCATACTTTGAGAGTCAAATCTGAGAAATCTTTGCCTAACCTGAAGTCAAAAGATTTTTTCTTATGTTTTCTTCTAGCATTTTATAGTTTTACTCTTAAAATTAAGGTGTATGATTCATTTGAGTTAATTTTTGTGCATAGAATGAGATGTCATACATTTATTTATTTAGGCATATGTATACAGGCAGTCCTCAGGTTACGCTGGACTTGACATATGTTGTTTCGTGGTTATGTCATCATCCTCTATAAGAAAACAAGTTCCGTCATTTCGACATATGTACATATGTGCTTTATGTTTTTTTATTATTTGTTTACCACAACTAAAGCTCAGGAATTGTTGTTAAAAATTTTTTTACTGTTTCACTTCATTACTGCTGTGTATGTGCTCCATGTGAGTGATGTAGGTGCTTATGTAGGTGGGTTCCGACTTACGGCGAAAATCGCATTAGGTCACGCCATAGAAACGGATCTCCGACATAACCCGAGGACCTCCTGTATCTAGTTGTTTCAGAAATATTTGTTGAAGAGACTATCATTTTCATCTTGAATTGTCTTGTCACCTTTGTTGAAAATCAGTTGACAATATATGCAAGTTTTTGTTTTTTTTAATGGACTCTCCTGTTCCATTGATGTATGTGTCTTTCCTTATGCCAGTGCCACATGGTCTTGGCTTCTATAGCTTTAAAGTTTTCATTCTTTTTAAAAACTGCTTTGGCTATTCTAGTTAATTTTCATTTTTATATAAATTTTAGGATCAAATTGTTAGGTTCTCTGAAAAAATTTTGATAGAAATTTCACTGAGATTAATTTGAGCTGAATTGCTATCTTAACAATATTGAGTATTTCCAAACCATGGATATTATATATTATTGTATTTATTTAAATCTTCTTTAATTTCTCCAAACAATGTTTTATAGTTCTCAGTGTACTAAAAGTATTGTACTTCTTTTATTACAGTTATTCCTAAGCAGCTTGTTCTTTTTATGACTACTATGAATGGAATTGTTTACCTAACTTAATTTTCAAATATTTACTAATATATCAAAATGTAATTAATTTTTATATATTGATCTTTTATCCTGAAACTTTGCTTGTGTTTTATTTCTTAAATTATTTTATAAATTCCTTAGGATATTTAACATATAGGATTATTTCATCTATGAGTAAAGACACTCCTAATTATTCCTTTCTAAGCCCAATGGTTTTAATGTCTTTCTCTTGCCTTATTGCAATGGTTAGAACCTCCATTCCAATGTTGAAGAGTCCTGTAAAGAGCAAACTTGAAAACTTTTGGGGTAGCTTCAGGATAATGCGTGAATCACATCTGCTGTGTATATCTGCTTCTTAAATGTAAATGTCCCTTTTGAATAATAATTCTAAAAACATATTTTGTCTAAGACCTAGTTTCTCCTTGCTTTCTTCATTAGAATTGTAATTAATTTAGTTTTTGCCTATACAATTAAATATGCATGGTTCAGGGGGATGTTGAAGAGTTCCTTTTAAGTCTTTGCCAAGATTCCAGTGATTCCCAATTCATGGAGAGAGATCTTCATTGCCTTTTGTCTATGATATTACCTACTCTTTTAGGCATCTTTTGGTATATTATCTATAATAACTTATACTCTAAATATGGCATGTTTTTTAAAAATATTTTCTTTTTTCCCCCCAAAGTAAAAAAAAAAAAAAAAGGAAGGCATATTGGCTTGAAGGTCAGAAGACCTAATTACTAGCTAGCTATTTGAGTTTTGGCAAATCTCTTAACTTCTCTGAACTCCCCCACCGCCACCCCCTATCTGTGTAGTAAAATGATTGAGTCTTATGTAATAAGCTTTCTAGTAAGTTCTCTTCTGTGTTTTGATACCTTATGGTTTGAGGGCACACTATTTTATACACCTTAAACAAGCAAAATAAAATTAATCTTTAAAACATTTTTTTAAAATTCAAATTTGTTTTTTTTTAGTCACATAATAGGAATTGAAAAGGCTTCTACTTACAATACTGTCACAGAAGAACATAAGTAAAACAAAAATTCTTCTCAAACAACATGGTCTCAAAAAGGCAAAACTTAGGCTTTTTGAGAAATTGCATATTCTGAAGCTCACATATGTTTTTTCATTTCTATTAAAACACAATGTAAACTAATATTATTGTTGGCATCTTCAAGGAAGTCACCAAAATTATTTTGCTTACTGGGATTTTGTTGCATCAGTAATAATAGAATTTTGTTTTAATTGTATTGTGTTTGGCCTAAAATAAATTAACCCTATAATTAAACAGGGGATAATATGTGCCATAAAGTTTTCTGCTAGTATACCATTTATTTATTATTCTTATACTAAATATATTATCATAATAATGATTAACCTGAATATGGCACATGGTTGCATTTAACCCTGATTCAAATTCACCTTTCAGCTGAAGATAACATGCTGTTCATTTAAGGCCACAATTATTAGTCCTTAAAGTATCAAGGGTGATTTTTTTTCCATGGGGCTGGGGTGCAGTGTTGCAAAGCAAAGTATAGCAGCATCAGCTTATAGTGTTTAGCAATAGCTCAGCTCTTTCAAAGCCTCTTTTTTTTCAAGAGATGCTAAAAGGGTGCTCAAAAAAGATGAAAGCTACATGATTAAAATGAAGCATGCTATAATGTTTAACTAGCAGTTTATGCTACACAGTCTATATACTCTGGTCTAATCATCTCGTATTGTGTCTGACTACTTCAATGTGGTTGAAAGTTTCTTGGCCAGAAAGGACCTTGTAAAATTAGTTCTTATTAGAAAAAGTATGGATGGCTGCAAAATTTGGAGACAGTCTGATTTTAGACCTGTCAAATGACATAACTAAATGATCAGCAGGAGGATTTTCGTCTAATTTGGAGGGGAAAAAAAGTGAAGTGGTGTTTGTGTTTAGAATTTTCTAACAAATAGAATTCCCATCAAACTAACATTTTAATTCTTCCCAGAGATTTGCCTCTGATTCCATGTCTGAAGAAAATCTACTGTATGTGAGTGTACTTCAGAATGGAAAGTTGACATATGTCAAATAAAATGATAAGTATGAATATAATAACTTTGGTTGTGCAAATTAAATAAGGCTATAAGATTATGATTCAGTATATCAGGATGCAAATTTTGAAGTCACAATACCTTGTGAGCCAGAGACAAAAGGCTTAACTACTGTTCTTCCATCTGATAGTTAGACAGTTTTTGTTTTTTAATATATTTTTGTTGATTTCAGAGATGAAGGGAGAGGGAGAAAGAGATAGAAGCATCAATGATGAGAGAGAATCATTAATTGGCTGCCTCTTGCACGCCCCCTACTGGGAATGGAGCCCACCACCCTGGCACGTGCCTGACCTGGTTCGTAGGTTGGCACTCCAACCACAGAGTAACATCAGCCGAACTGGGTTTTTTTTTTGTTGTTGTTGTTGTTTGTTTGTTTGTTTGTTTTTGGCAGCTTTAGTTATTTAATTTTTCTATTCGTGTGCATGTGGTCTCCATTTCCTAAATGAGAAAGCATGTGATTAATATATTTGTAGCTGGTCACACAATAGAAGGAGTTTATGTTAGAATAGTGTTTCATTGTTTATAAGCTTTCTTAAGCTTCTTTCTTCTTAGGTAGCAGTAGATTTTGCTTTCATTGTGTAAAGTTAAACATTTAATAGTTTATTAATTTACCAGTTATTAAGACTGTGCACTACTGCTTCAGTGTTATTTATAGGTTAAAGGATAAAACATGAATGTACCTAAATACATTGTTTCAGTGAAAGGCACAGGACAATTTTCTTAGGGTTTCCCAAATTTTTAATCCTAATATTCACATCTTGCCTCATCAGTTCTGGAAGATTCTGCTCTGGCATGCTGCTAATGGGTTAATAACTCCGGAGATGCAGTTTGGCTATGTATGATTTTTTACATCATTTATCAGAATGATGTTGAAACTGTTAGCTCAAGGGGCGTGTGAATGGAGTCTAGAAATAATTACAGGAGAGAGGTGACTCTTTTATTCTTGTGATCTTCAGTAAAAATGCTCCTTCTACTGAGAGTGCCACCACTATCACCCCTGACCTTAAACTAAATGAACAAATTAATACACAAATCTTCCAAAATATTTTATTTCTTGGTTGGTTCTAGCTCAGTTTTTATATGAGCTTGTGTCTTTTCCTGTACCAAACTCTACTTAAACAGGAAAATTTTTCCTTGACCTATAAATTGCAAGCATGTGTTACTTCCAATTAAACTTTATAAGCTAGTGAAAGGAAATGTAGTGGCTTGTATAATTTGACAGTTTTAAAAACAAAGTAGATCAACTTTTGAAATTAGGAAGCCACATGTAATCTCAAAACTATACATTTAGTGGCACCTGCTGAGTATCAGGTGTTTATAACTTGGCCATAAAAATTCATTCCAGCCTAAAATCTAAGGTCTCAACCCAGCAGGAATCTTAAAACAAAATTTGGCTAAATTGATTTATTTTTTGTTCTATAAGAGGTACAGAAATAGAAGACTTAAGGTCCTGGACTTGCTTTTTATGGAAAAACCATAAAACAAACAAAGGTAGGCCATTTATCACACTGATTAGCTAGTGTCCCTGTAAATTGAGAGAGAGAGAGAGAGAGAGAGAGAGAGAGAGAGAGAGAGAGAGAGAGAAGGGATCTTGACTCTTAATGGGAATACCTGACTCAAGCTTATTGGGGGGGGGGGGGGCGTGTACATTTAATAAGGAATATAGTGCCTATACTCTAAGCTTGTCAGGTTGGCAGGTGTTAATGCCTGTACTGGTCTTTGTAGGTTTCTTGTCTTGGGTTCTCTTTCTTTTGCTATATGTCTTGTTGGTGTGAGGAAGATTCCAGATAGCACAGTTATGCCTTTAAAAGCTAGGTAAGAATTTTGAAGAGATGAGGAGGGTTTATGTAAAGCAGTCATCATTAGCTTTTTCTTGGCCACTTCAGGATCATTAAAAGCAGACTAGAGGCCTCTTAAGCACAGTTTATCTTCCGGGCTCTATTTTTACTTCAGTCTAGTTTATTGGAATCTTGTCACCAGTCCGTGCTTCCCCATGATGCTCTGGGAGACAAGATTTGCCTTTTTCCTGTCCACCCTGGTCTAATGCCCAATCCCTTCATCAGTTCCAACGCCTCACTGAGTGAAAGTGGCAGGAGGAAATATGGTTCATAAATATTTGCTAAAATGTTAGCTTTAGTGTCTCTCAGGTGGCCTTAAAGAGATAATGGGACCAAGGAATGGCAGAGAAATTTTAAGGAAGGGAAGTTCTGATCCTCAGGGAGAAGCAGGGGAGGAAAATAATGTGAGGACGGATTTATGGATGCCTTCAGTGCTCTGAGGGGTCCTAACCGCTATCTAACCCAGGAACAGCTTCCACGTAGGATTTCTCATTGAACCACCCAGGAGTTTGGGGGAAACTGGGTGAGAGGCAAGGTTGCTCACGCCTCCCAGCTCAGAGCTACAAGTGTCCTTGTGCATCACAGGTTGTGGGATGTGGATGGCCCTGTTTTCAGTTAACCTTTGTGTCTGTAACGGGAGCGACGTCTCAGGTACCTGCGGACAATTATGGTATTTCAGCAGGTTACCTGGTGTGAAGCTCCTCTGGACCAGCCTGCCCACGAGGCAACCTGCTGGCTTTGATTTCGCTGCCCTGCAGCAGGTCAGCTCTGACATCTCAAGGGTGGTTTTGCCGAGTGTGAATTTTAATGTGATAAGCACATGTGTTTTTCATGAAATGTTTGCACTCGTGTATTAACATGGCTATTTTATAAAGTGGGCTGACATTTCCACTCGTTCCTCCCTGTGTTATCTTGCTTTGTTGCATGCTTTAATAGTTTTTATAAAGTTTATTGCCCCCTGCCGCTCAATATCTTCATATGCTGTGTGTTGTCCTTTATATCCTGCTGGGGTGCAGTTTAATGAATTACTTTTCAATGAGAAGGATATGATTTTTACAGCCTGCCCACAGAGATAGTGATTTTAATGTAGTATTTGATTCTGTACCTTTGCTCTGTTCCCCTCCGTACTTGTCACCATTACTGCCACCCGAGTGTCACGGGCATTGGCTGTCCCAGCTCAATGCCAAGCATGTAACGGTCTCTTTTACTGCATGTTTAATTCTTTATCTCTTCTAATCTTCTCTCTGGATCTCTATCTTCAATTCCATTTCAGACAGTTTGGCTTTTATGCCAACATCTGTACATTTGCTTTGCATTGAAATTCCATGAATAACATCTTTGCTGCTGGTGGTCTCTCTCTCTCAGTAATTGAATCCGCACAGTCCCAGGATGTGTTATGTGAGGTGATTTAGCAACTTTAGGTTTTTGTCAAACTAGGGCTTATTGGAAACTGTAGAAATGAGTTCAGGTTTATTCTGTGGGCACTTCTCCTGCTTTCTTTTCTTCTCATTGTCCCCAGTCTTACACCACAACCCTTTTCCCCTAATCTTGTTGGATCGTAGAGATTCTCATTTCTATTTCCAGAAATGCAGTTAATATTTAAGCACCACCACTTCGACTCTATCCCACTTCTTTTATTTAGTCTTCTCCTGCATGCTTTCTCTATACACATCGCTGTCGCCTCTTCTGCTCCCCATCCCCCCTACACATCAGATTTCTCCAGGATTAGGTTTAATTTAATTAATATGGGCTTTTATGATGAGGGATACCTCAAGCTTGGAACATTCAATGAAAAAATTGTAAAGTCCCAACATTGAATGGGACACCTCAATATTGACTTGCAAGGTTTTGTCTGTAGTTTAAAAATAAAATTTACCAGGTCTATCAGTTAAAATATGTATAACTGCAAATAATAGAGTATGGAACCTTTTAGGCAACAATATGATTTAATTATCTCACATAAGAGAAGCCTGTGGGAGGGTAGCCCCAAGGACCTCTGTGGCTCAACAAGGTCAGCCAGGACCCAGACTCCTGCTTTTCTGTTTTCCCATCCTTGCTGCATTGCCTTTTCTACTCAAGACTTGTCACATCACGGTGGGAAAATGGTGCTGCAGCTCTAAGCGTGGTCCTTATACAACAGCTCTCAAAGAGATGTGAAGAAGTGTGAAATATTTCCCAGAAGCTTCAGAGGGGAGTTGCCATTATGATTTATTGGGCAGAACTGGGTCATGGTTCCATACTTAGAGCAATCACAGATATGGGATCACAGATATGGGAGAATTGGCTTAAAGCCAATTGTTATTCATTTCCTGGAAATAGGCCCATAACCTGTCTGAGACTTTGAGGAGCTTCTTTGTGATGAAGAGGGGTAGAGCAATAAATTTGGTTCTTTTTGGGTGGGCAACATGTATGTTTACTTAAGCAGGGATTAGAACTGTTACCTAAAGTGATGGGTAAAGGGCCTTGCAGCTGCCCTCATTCTCAGTGCAAGGAGTGAATGTGGAACTTACAGTGGCTGTGGTGTAATCAGCTCCCAGGGCTGCCATCCCGATCCGGAAGACTGCGCTCTTGCTCTGAATCATTCCCTTAGTGCCATGCGAATGCCTGGTATACAGCAGGGGATCAGTATGTACTTGCTGAATAAAGGAACCTCAGGTGTATGGGAATGACATTTTGAACTCATGTCACTTGCTCATATAATAAAATGCTGTAGGCTAGGGCAAAATTTAATATTTGAATCCAAGAATAAAGCAATTTTATTTGTTGGCTTATGTCTCCCTATGTCACTAAAAGGATTTAGTTACATATAATTTCATCAGTTGCTATTCATAAGTCAATAAGCAACTCCTTTCCACTTCCCTGAACCTGCCATAAGGCAGCCAGCCCATTTCACAGTTAATGCATTTTGAAATACCAGAAGGAAAGGAGGAAGACACAGGTAACAGTCATTGGTTAGAGTCAGGTTAGAGTCAGGTAAGACACATGTTGGAGTCAAATGTCACCCTCCCCACCCCCTCAATATGCAAGTGGAAAGGCAGGATGTCAAGTATAGTGAAGGCCAGTGGTCAGTAGTGAAAGGCGTGGAGAGGAATTGCGTGGAAGCTCCATGTACCTCTTCTTCCCTTCTCCCTGCAACAGGTGGTTGAGGATAATGTAAATGGAAAGAGATATGACAAAAGAATATATCCCAGAATATTAATATTTTCCCAAAGGGAGCACAAGTAATAACTAATTTGCTCTAGAAGAAAATACATCAAACTGAAATAAATGTAAGCTTTACTCAAGCCTATGGAAAGTTCTCTTCTAGACTTAGCTTATATGTAGTGAATCTTGCCCTAAAAGAGATGAACCAAATGAGAGAGGCAAGGGGGCGAATCTGGCTTCAAGGTCATAAGCAGAAAATTGTCATTTGTACTGATTTTCAGATACAATTTAAAAATTAATCCAGAATGTGAGGGTCACAGGTGTTATGAAAGCTTTTTATTGTAATCCCAGACAAAACTTTATTATGCCATAAAGAAGTCAGGAGTCTTTAGTGAAAATTGTAGTTGACAGGAAAATAAAGTCGATTCCACTTAAAGCTAAGAGGTATACTAGGTCAAGAGACCCTTATATGTATCTTTTACTTTAGAGTGCATTTATAGCCCATGAAAGGAAGTGGATTGATATTCTCAAAGTTAACTTCCTCCTCTTGTGTTCACCAAACCTGAGTGAGCCAGGTGGAAGGCTCTGGAAGTAAGCTTTTATTCCTCTGCCTGCAGCATGAGCTGGCGTAAGCAGCCCGAGGATGAATGTGCATTTCCAGAGACAAGTTGCCCTCTGTGGAAACCAAACACTTCCCCTCCTTCATATGTCACATTTCAACTAAGTACTTAAGTAAAAATGGCTTGAATGACACTCTTTCTTGGAATCGCATTCCATTCTTCACTAGTCACTCTCAGTTGCTAGAAATTAATTATGATCATCATCATCACATTTTCATGGAAAGACTATAGGGCACATAGAACTGTCGATTCAGGGTTAAGAGCATGTATTTCAGTGGTGATATTTGCCTTCAAGGAAAAGATCTTGAAGCAAAGATCACCTTTGCCTTTTAGAAGGATCTTTTAGAAAGATTTATAAACATAAGTTTTCAGTTTATACAGGTAGGGCATTTCTTCAAGGAAAAACATCAGAGGTTGCGTTCCTAGCTGAGTCCACAGAGCCTGTCTACCCGTAATGGAACCCAGTGATAAAGGTCACCATCCTTTCACGCCTCCACTGTCCCCAGAGCAGGTTTCCTGTGGTCCTGAGGCAGGAGGGAGTACCATCATCTCACCTGGGCACTGGCATGGTGCTGGGCAACATCGTGGAATTGTTTGGAATACCTTTCTATCAACATTGCTGATGCCTTCTTCATCTGCTAGTAAAGTTTCCTCAAGCCCACAAGTACCTGGTTGTCTTAAGGTTATTCTACACACACCACCCTGAGTCTACCATTTGGGGAAATGGTAGACTACCCTGTAAGAGGTCCATGCTAAAAGGTATCTTTCCCCCCACATTTTCAGGATTCTAATTCTTTTAGTACAGTTCAGATCCTCTAGTGATTACGGGGAAAGCAAGCTGGTGGTGTCAATGTGCGCTGCTGCGTGACTTATTAATAGTCTTTTTACCTACTTGGAAGATTCACTTTCTAAACAAGTATGTTTGCTAAATCAGACAATTTCTAACTGGAGTTATTTGTATTATTCTAGGCACTGTAGGGAAAAGTAAGGGGGGTAAAGGTCAGAACATTACTCATACACTTACTACCACTGTGGGTTATAAATAAGAATATTCACATCACAAATTAAAATGTGGGCATGCAGACACATACACAAAGGTATAAAGTGAAAGCTGAAGAACAGGGTGGAATATGGTGTTGGAGCTCAGAGAGGAGCAAGATGCTGTCCAGTGTTCATTGAAGGAGGGCTGCGTGAGTGA